>NW_028281326.1:1160000-1400000 GCF_059751285.1 Brachycentrus maculatus
TATATGATGCAGTGCCCTATGCACCATCTGATGTGGACTTTGAAGTTTCAAGAAGAAGAAGAAATAATTCAATATTAGATTTATATCCAACGTGAGAATCGGTTCCTTTCCTTAAGATTTGGGGAGAAATTTCTTCCGTAAATTTTGTCAAAATTTAATTCCGCAAATGTTCTAATCAAAATTCCAAAGTATTCTTATTATATTTATAATATTTTGAGTCATCTAAGACATAAGTAATTTTGTTCTCAGATTTTTATCCAACGAGAAAACGAGAGAAAGGAATTGGGAGATATTTTTTATTCTCTGATAGCGTTTTGAAAATTTTTATTATTTTTGTAACTTTGTAACTTATCGCTATCCAAATTCCAACGTTACCCTATTCTATTTACAATATCACTTTATTCTATTTCAAGATAATCCTTTTTTATTCACAAATAGTTTAAACTGGGCTTACATGTTATTTAAACTTTAGCTATTTATTTTTATTTATTAAACACTTTGTATAAATACCACTAAATGAGTTTTATTTTATTACACACTAGTTAGTTTTGAAAACTGCAGATATTTTAATTTACAGGTGAATAGTAAAACATAAATAATGACATAATATAAAAACTTTAGCTTCACAATTACAAAAAAAAACAGTTAAGTTTTGCTAGATAAGCGCTGTGTTTTCAAATAATTACTTAAAATATAACATTTAATAGTTACTTAGAATATTTACGTAAAATATTCTATACATTAAAACTTTTTAATGCTAAATTAAAAATAACCGGATAATTTTATTCAATATTTTTTTGTTGAGCGAGTAAAAACACGACTAGCATTTAAAATATGATGAATAATATAAGAATATGAGTAAAGAAAACACTTGTTTTTTACCACTTGAGTTTTATTATAGACTACATGTTTCAGAAGTTAAACTTCCATCATTCAGGTCTGTATAATAACACTTTATACACATATACAGAGTTATTATACAGACCTGAATAATGGAAGTTTAACTTCTGAAACATGTAGTCTATAATAAAACTCAAGTGGTAAAAAACAAGTGTTTTCTTTAATCATTGTAACATGTCTTACCACAAAGTTAATGCCGAAACAATAAATAAAATAAGAATATGAGCATAGAAAAGCTATTCATAGCTTTATTTTAATAGTTTCAAAAAATATGAGTATAAAAATGACAATTATTTAAAGATTATATTAATATTAAAATTCACGTAATTAATCTTATGATAGACTCTGCTAATTGGAAAACCCTCATCATTCACTTACCTACATATACCATATGTGTCCGGTTATATGGTAGATGTCTAGTTCAAATTAATGCTGCACCGAGTTGGAGAACTGCAGCGTAAGGATTTAATTGCCATGACAATATTATTAATTGACAAGTGGCGATGCGATGCCAGTGCAAGCCGTAACACCTTTCATTTCATCACTGGACACTAGAGGATGCTGTCTCGATGGACCCATAGACATGGGAACTGCGATAATTCTCATCCAAAATACTTAGACTACGACTGGTGACATGTTTGATTTCTATTTTATCATATATTCTTGCCTTCACTTCGTTTGCGAGTGATTTTTTCTATGAATTTTTATTTTAAAATTTATTAATGATTATTATAAGATTTATATTTTTTACTGACAGTTTTTGGTGAAACTTCATTTTGTATAATAAAATAACAACTTTTTAAGTTTTAAGTCTTTTCTCCATATATAGTTTATTTGATCAGTGACCGGGTTTCGTCGTAACCGACATCATAAGAGTGATAATGTCGGTAACGACGAAACCCGGTCACAGGTCAAATAAAATATATTATATGTGGAAAAAAAATAAGTAGCTGTTATTTTATTATGTAATTATTTTATGATGTTTGAATTTTACTTTTGAAAAATCTATGGTCAATATGTAAACAGATTACAATGCATAGTTTTTTTTATGGTTTTTTGGTTGTTTTTAAGTTGGTTGTTTTTAAGTAACTAACCATCGCACCGCTTTTCCGCAAGGGCAGGAAGTGCAAATAGAATACCACACCATTCTTTATTCGCAAAAAAACGCCTTTTCCACATACATGCATCTCGTGCCTAATTAATTATGAATTAAAAATCAAATTGATTAATAGTTCACAAAACTAAATAGCAGTCATATTTTATATCCTTTAGTTTTCAAAAGATACAAAAAGAATTAATAAAGTATTTCATAATTCTATATTCTGTATTACAATACAATGCACAAATATTATGACTATATCAGAGGATTATGCCCATTCAAAGAAAGCACTGAATTTTAACTACAGCAACACTTTTACCAATTATTTTTTTAATATAAAAATACCAAATAAGTACTGTTTTTTTCAGTCATTAGCACACTTTCAGTCGATCGAAACTCGAAACAAATACACGATTTCATAAAGAATGAATTCAAACCAATTAAAAATATTTATCTCATCATTTGATATAACGAAGGAATGTTTTACAGCTTACGATTAATTAAGGTTATAAAATACAATAATTTGGATGTCAATTTCCAAACATCTTTTTTTCTGGTGAACACGATTTTAATTGACTTCTTCCTCCCGCAAACATGAAAATATTTAAAAGATGTGAGATAATTATATTTTAAAAGTGCAATTCATGCAAGTTCTTACCAAAAACAATTCATTTTTTATTATATTTTAATTTGCAGCATATATCGCTTACTCCTTTCAAGAACGTCATAAATAAAAAAACTTGATTTTTCGGGAGAACATTTTTAAAGTTTAAAAATATAATACAATGAATTAAAAACAAATATCAAGCCACTCATTGAATGTTTTAGTGTGCAACAGATCTTTTTAGGTAAAACCTGTAGGTTTTTTGCCATTTGAAAAATATTAAGTATATTTAAAAAAAACAATTTAACAATACCTTTTCTTCAAAATGCAAAAACAACACTTTCTGCCCTGTAGCGGTTAAATATTAAGTTTAAAATATGACTCTTTTGCTGGGATATAGTACATTTTCTAGGCATTCTGAAAACATGTACAACTGAAAATTGATGATTTTTTAATTATGACGTTCTTGAAAGGAGTGTGCGATATGTGCAATTATTTGTAAATTCATAACATTCGAACGTACGAATATTATTTACCGATACGAGATTGCCCTGCTATTTTTATTTTACCCAATTAATTTCTTCTTATTCAGCCCATTTCCGTCTACCCCAGGACAAATAAAAATAGTGAAGGACATTGATACCATAAACCAGGCTAGGACACAAAATGCCGAACCCCTTTTCTAGTGGAACGGAAGGCTCTTCGATGGTTGAAAAAGGGGATGAATTTATGCATGTTTTAACATTTATGAAATCAATTCACTGTAAAAATATGAGCCAATTTAGTATAGTAATTCATAATTCAGAAACATCATATCTAGAATTTAAATCGGTAATCTATTTCTTCATTGTGCATTATTCGTTAAAGGATGAACAACAAAAATGAAATAAAATATCAAAAATATGCTACTACTTATCCGCACCCAAATGGTGCCTATGGCATTGCATCAAAATAACGCAACGTAAATTTGTGCGCTTATTGTATAAAAGCAAGGTAGATTAGTCCTTCGCTTCAGGTACCAGTTCAGGGTGATATAATATCAGTATTAGATTTATTTTGCTCACATGATAATCGAACTCGGGATTTCCTGCGTGGTAGCTAAATATTCTTAATACTAAATTTTGGAGACTGAAAAAATATATCATTTTCGGAGAACGAGGATGGATCATTTATATAATATGAATACATTCTTTTTAAATAAGTTTTTAATAATCAGAAGTGAAATTGCAAACTGATAACTTCTTCTTCTTCTTCTTCTTCTTCTTGGTGAAGGGCTTGTGGCGTGTTTTAAAAAGGGATTAGCCTACGATGTTGATTCCTAGCTGTCAATCCATCTCTTTGGTAGTCTGCCCGAGAGTCGTCTACCTTGAAGTTGTGCAAGGCAATGTGGGGGAGTCTGGATGGTTCCATTCTCCTCACATGCGCATACCATTGTCTCCTAACGACATCTTCGATCTCGCATACTTCTCTTATCCTAGTGTTCCTTATTCTATCTCGTAGACTTTTGACAGATATGCTCCTTAGAGTCTTATTTCTGATCCTCTTTGAGCGTTTTTTTTTACCGCGGTCCCATATGTCATAAAGGGTCGCATACAAATTTTATATATTTAATAAAAATGTATTAATAATATTAATTAAATTGTCTTGCAATGCGAATACTAATATGTTTGCAATATATTGAATAAACAAGCCATCCAATTTATATATTAATTGTTTTTAAATTAAACTCAATCAATTACTAAAACTAACAGTACAAACATAATAACACATACCCAATGCCCGTATATTTATTATAACGTTGTTAAATTCCCTTGAAGGGCTGTAACGGTGTTGCGCCGTTTGCCGCGTCAGGCGCTGGCCCACTTTACATAATGCAGTTAGGCCGCGCCGCTAGACGTGGAGCATCTACCCGGGACCAGAGGCGCATCCGGAAGGGAGGACATTCGGGGGTGCGATCCACCTAACCCCCAGAAAATATTAAATTATTTAAAAAAACAAGACACGTTTTTTTTAAAGTTTTATTTGGTACTTATTTTATTCAGAAAATATTAAACAGTTTAAAAAACAAGCAAACGCTTTTTTTATAAATAGGTTTTACTTGGTAAATAGCACTATTTCTTCAAAACTATTGTGACACGTGTTTCGATGCATTCTGCATCATTTTTAAATACCGTATGAATGAATAAATGCATCAAAACATGTGTAACTATAGATTGCACGAAATAGTGGTATTAACCAAACAAAAATTAAATTCAAACGGATATATTTTATCACAATGTAACAGTCGAATCAATTAATTAAAAAAATGTTTTCTTTCAATCATAATTATTGTAGTCTAAATAACTAACTATCTAACTATCACGCCACTTCCTCCCAGGAGAAAACAGAGAGAACAGAACGCAACACCAATCTGTCTTTACAAACTGTCTTCGCCTCTTCCATATGCATGTATCTCCGCATACAAACACACCGATTATTCCAACGTGACCACTTTCAATGATTTAAAATACTCGATCATGCCAAGTTTTCCGCAGTCTTCTGCTTCTATTACCAATCTCATTCACCTCTTAAATTTATTTTAATACTCATACGATTCACATGCCCAAAGCATCTCAAAACACCTTTCTTAATTTGATCAATATTCTCAGCCTTGCATTATTTCCTTATTTTACCACTCAAACATATATCATCGTTTTGTCGTAATAGATTTTAAGAAATAGTGGTATTTACCAAGTTACACTTAACCCTTTCCGGTCCTATATCGAATGTCATTCGACATCGACTTTATTCCGGTGAGTCCAATGTTGCATGTCATTCGACATTTTTTTCTTCATCAGTTTAGTGTTAAACTACAAGTAAACTTTTTTTCTCACTCGTATTTAGTGTAAAATGTAAAAATAAGAGACAAGATTGTACACATTCAAAATAAAAATAAATTTTTAACACAAGTGTAGTTTTATTTTTTTTTAAAACTTCGATGTATTGTTTAACCCTATAATGCTGTAAATCTATTGTGTACCTGGTGGATTTTTTCATTTTATTTATGGACCGGAAAGGGTTAAATTAAACATTGATAGATTTTACCACATACTGACCGCCGAATCAATGAATAAAATCAAAGGATTATATTTTAAAACTTAAAATTTGTGTGCTTTTTCCCAAAATGTATGCCTTGCCGCACCAAAATTCCATGTCCGCCTCTGTCACAGGCATAGACAGTTAGGCACACCAGACGCATAGACAATATAGACGTATCTCCACCGAACTGGAGTCCCAACTCCGGCGTTTTAATGCGATTTCCGCCGCCCTTTGTGCCGAAAATTGGCCCAATCAATCCATTTGCACTTTGTTTCGCAACACGAAACCTACGGAGGGATGTTGGCGGGGTGCTGCACAGTCACTTACCGTCGGAGCGCCGTACTTAATTACTGGATGTCATCTGTGCTGTTTCAATTTGGTCCAAAGTATAGGCGCGCTGTTGTTCAGGGGGGAGTAAATATGTTGACGTGTAAGTGATGCTTTCGTTTCAACATAGATCGTTTTATTTTATTTTATTTTATTTAAATTTACGTGTAAAAGTCCTAGTTGCGTAAAACAGTACAATCGAACTGTTTAAAAAATATTATTGTAGTTACCGCACAACGGGGCTACTTGAACTTTGATGTGTTACTTGAGCACAGTACAAAAAAATTCTGTATTTGGTCTACAATAATGAATGTATCGACATGATTAATTGTTTCCCTGACAGGCGTAAAGTGATCACTTAAACCATGCTATGACGGTCGTAAGCCTTGTAAATGCCCAGACTTCCATATTATTCCAATTTTACTTTTTACTTGTATTTGCTTAAATATTATATTTTTATCAATCATCTAAAATTCATCGTAAGCCTTGCTATGACGGTCGCAAGCCTTGTAAATGCCCAAACTTCCATATTATTCCAATTATACTTTTTACTTGTATTTACTTAAATATAATATTTTTATCAATCATCAATTTTTTAAGCTGGAGTCTAGTTTAAATAGAGTATAAATTAATTGCACATTGTATATAATAATAAAATTATTTTCAATTATTAATAACTTTTTTTTTGCATATACGTCTTATTAAAATTTGCTCGTGTGCTTTTAGTGTTAAAGTTTTTCTACTTGATTTGGGGCATTCTTCGCTTGAGTTCTGAAAACATCGTTTCCCGTTAAACTCTTTTCTTGTGAGATGTTTGCAAACTGTATTCAAAGATACCGCTCGATTTGGCGAGGTCCGCACCGGTTGCTGTTTAGCTTTACAAGTCCGCTACCTACGTGACTTGAGCTTCATTCGGCCCCCACACCCACACCCAGTGCCTAAAACTACCCCTAAACCCATCACGCATACACCATCCCTTCTCCCATACACATACACGAACTATAGGTACCGCAGACACACTCCTTCAATATGTCTTCTTTTTCTTCTTCTTGGTGTGGGCCTTGTGGCATGTTTTTAAGAGGGATTAGCCTCCTACGATGTCGATTCCCAGCTGTCGATCCGTCTCTTTGGTGGTCTGCCAGGGAGTCGTCTAACTTAGGGTTAGCCTTACAGTGCGATATAGGGGAGTCTGGATGGTTCCATTCTCCTCACATGCGTATATCACTGTCTCCTTTGTTGCCTTCTTCAACTAACGACATCTTCGATCTCGCATATTTCCCTTCTCGTGGCGTTTCTTATTCGGTCTCAATATTTGTGTGCATTAATTCCAGCAGGTGACATTCCATTTTTTTTTCTTAATATAATATCTTTTTAAGGGAATGTTATTAACTATTTATGTTTTTAATGTTTTAGAATTTAATAAACCCTGATGATGACGAGGTTCTTGTCGAAACCGCTTGGTTAAAGTGTACTAATAATAAAAAAGTGGTTAAAACAAAGTTGTTTAATTTTATCAAGTTTATAAAATGTGCCACAAAGTATCTGCGAAAAACAAAGAAAACATATATTCCCATCTTATCAACTGTAGATGTTTCTACTAAAAATCTACGTTCATATTTTTTATTTGTGTGAAATAAAATATCCTTCCTTTTGATCTCCAATTTCCAATATTCAATCGGAGAGCTGAAGTGTCTATCCTTCGTATTCCCCAAATAGTCCGTGCGTCCGCTTTTCGCTGAAAAACAAATCGTTCTGTATTGATTCCCGAATTCAAAGGACATCATCGCAGCCTGATCCTTTGTACCTCGCTCACGTACGAGGTCCGAGCGTTAGGAGTTTGCCAATAAACCCTGTAAACTGCTGCCTGATTCCTGAAAAACCCGAAAACTTCCTGAAACATGTGGCATGACGTGAAAACGTGCCATCATTCGAGTGCTGAAAAATAACTCTAGGTACCGAAAGATACATAAATAATTTCAATGTCTGTTTTTTTTTATTATTTATTAATAAACTTATTAATCAAAATATTAAATATAAAAATCAAACATTGATATTTATAGTGTACCTACTTAATTCTATTTTACTTTTAAAAACACATAAAAGTAAAATTTGTGAAAATTGTTATGAAATTTTCAAAAGGACTTTAGTTTGAAAATGCCATAACAAGGCGAAAAAATTGTCCCAAATTTAATTTTTATGTGTTTTTTAATAGAAAATACGATTTAGTAGACCCTAAAAATCAGTGTGTGATTTTAATATTTCATATATATAAATTAAAAATTGAAGTTCTACAAATTAAACACCAAATCTATAAAAAAAACTTATAAATTTAACGCCTCCGTCTTGTAATCGTAAGCGTATTTAGCTATTGTGCTGGAGGTCCCGATTTCGATTCCCAGTGGGATTTAAAATTAATGTTAGTAATTTTACATTCTAATATTTATTTAATATTACCCTGGACTGGTCCCCAAAGCTAACAAGTCATCGCCTTGCCTTCGTATAAGTAACGATCAAGATAAAACTGCATCAATACGATGCAGCCCTATGCACCATTGGGTGCGAATAAGGGTTAGAAGAAGAATTTCTTATTTGTTACTTTCTTATCTGTTTTTCAGTCTTGTCAACCTCCAATGTCCCAAAATGAGTAATGGAAATTACTCATCAGGAATATTATATTATATTTTATGAGTTATGTATGTAATACATTACTCATAATGTATAATATTCGGGTTCGATTCCCAGGGGGGGGGGGTCAAAAAAATGTAAGTGATTTTTTTCACTCTAATATTTATTCCATATTACCCTGGACTGGTACCTGAAGCGGAGGGCTTACCACCTTTCCTTCATATGTTAAAGATCAAGATAACACTGCGTTTGTATGATGCAGTGCCCTATGCAAGGGTTTTAAAAAAAATTACAATGTTTCAATAAATAAATAAATAAAACTTAGCACCTGGGCGTAATACTTGTAGTAACATATTTGAAGTTTTACTTTAGTCTCTAGTTTATATGTATCTATCTTTAAGATTGTATGTGTGACAATTCCCAAAAGGGTGTGAAGATAGAAAGAATAAAGGATCGTTGTAGGCTCATTGAGTGATGAAGTTAGGAAGTGCTAGGTGGGAAAAGTGAAAATATCGCTGGGGAAATCGAAGAACAAAATATAATAATAATATATTACACGGAACAAGGGTGGATATATCTTCCGTACGACGAATAACATAGAAAAGTTTTCTTTCTGTGTTCATGCGAGCTTTTTTTGGGGGTAGAAACGTTTTATTTTCTTGATATTTTTATATCCCTCTTAAATGTGATATCGCTGTGTGAATATAAAATACCAAAACCCGCACATCGCTCATTCCTTTCAAGAACGTCATAAATCAAAAAAAAATATTTTTCAGGAGAACGTTTATAAAGTTTATTAATATGATACAATGTATTAAAAATAAATATCAAGCCACTTATTGACCTTATTACTATGCAACAGATCTTTTTAGGTAAAACCTGAAGGTTTTTTCTCCATTTGAGAAATATTTAGTATACTTAAAAACATAATTGAACAATACCTTTTCTTCAAAATGCAAAAACAGCCATTTCTGCCCTGTAGCGGATAAATATTAAGTTAAAAATATGCCGCTTTTGCTGGGATATAGTACATTTTCTGGGCATTCCGAAAACACGCACAACTGAAAATTGACGATTTTTTATTTATGACGTTCTTGAAAGGAGTGAGCGACATATCAGAATATCTATGGAATTTCGACTTAAAATTAATTTGGTGATAAATTGAAATGAGATGAAAGAATATTATTTTTTGACATCTCATCAAAGATGAAGAAGAATATGGAAGTCTGGACATTCACGGGGCTGACGATTGCTTTATTCTTCTTCATCTTTGATGAGATGTCAAAAAATAATATGAAAATAACTTCTGTAATTGGAGATAATCCAGATTTTGTGAACAAGTATTTGGACACACTCAAAATGTTGAGATGAAAGAAAGTTATTAAAAGGAGACACTATCTTCATCTCTATCCCAGTCCTCATTACTGAGGGTTGTGACCCTTGTCGAAGCAATGACTCTTCTCCAGTTATCCCTTGACTGCGCTACATGTAGCGCTCCAACCACCGAGGTGCCTGCTGCTGCCTTAACTTGATCGGTCCATCGTGTGGAGATCTTCCTCTACATCTCTTACCCTCCAGGCTAAGGATCACAACCAGTCGTTCCAGGCCTATCCTAATTCTATCCTTATTGCCACGCGCAATGTGTCCAAAGAACTTAAGAAATCGTCGTGTACATTGGCCAGAGTCAAGCCATCCAAAAAGGAGACAAAATTAAAATATTTATTTGCACGTTGCAAATAAGAATGATTGTCACGATATTTGTAAACTAATGCCTTGAAAGGGATGCTCGCAAACATACAATTCAGTAAGCGATTGGCTACGCGAGAAGTCAGACGTGTCTCCACGCAGATTTTTTTTTTTTAGGATGATCATTGGAATTTTAAGAATGGAATTTTAAGTTTTTTTTAAGAATATGATTTTTTATCCGGTTACCTTGCATATTATTATTTGACATGTCATCAAAGATGACGAAGAATATGGAAGTCTGGGCATTTACGGGGCTGACGACCGTCGTAGGCTGGTTTAAAAGATCACTTTGCACACGTGTAACATTCACCAATTCTACCCATTATTGACAACCACACTACTCGAATTCTTGTTACCTTTCAAAGACTCTTTTATTCTATTTTTTTCCATATATTTGTTTCGTAGAAAAACTTATTTTTCCAATGCAAGAATGGTGTTTGGAGAAAAAAAAAATTAAGACGCTAATTCTATACCTGAGTAAAGAAAATTATATTGCTTAGTTAAATTAAGTTAAATTAATGTAGTATTGAATACCTACCCCGCATTAACAAGATAGCGAGTGTTTTATGATGTGCCTAGAATTTTCACTCATGAATCACATGAAATTACAGTAAATCTAAACATAAAGAGTAAACCCACTCACAAGTAGAGTTAGGTTATAAATTTGGAGCCTTAGTAAGGCCACGATAAGCGGAGTTGCATAAGCCGTAGCTAGATTTTAGAGTGACATGGACGTTAGGTTATTTAAAAAAAAACACGATAGTGGGTCAACAATTTTTTTAGAAAGAAAAATGTTTTTAGTAAGGTTTTTCGTGCATACAGAAAATTATAATGAAAATATGATTTTATACAATTATGTACATAGTAAAATCAGTAGAATGGTAAAATTTTCTGTAAATATTTAACACATTAAAATTCCAGATTTTATCTAAATTTATCATTATTTTTAAACCAGCTTCAATTTGCACTTAAGTTTCTCTTAATACATCCGAAATGGCTGATTGAAAACACAACGCTCTATATAATATTGATCAAAAACTAGAAAATGCTAACTCGTGACTGGCGCTACATCTGCAATATTATTTAAATGAGCAAACACTTTTGGATACTAGAGACATCTAGTGACATTTTATGGAACTATATCGACTGACTGATTTTAAAAACGTGTTCATAGATGTCCACACAAATGTTGTTTTTTTTTTATCTTTTAACTACTGTCGCTTGTATAGGTACTTATAAAAAATTATATAAGACCCTTTTTTTGGCAAAGCACCCGAAATTGAGTGATTTATGCCACCTTTCATTACTGATACCGTAGAACGGGGTACTTGAACTTTGATGTGTTACTTGAGCCCAGTACAAAAAAATATTCAGATCTGTATTTGGTCTACAAAAATGAACGTATCAATATGATTCATTGTTTTCCTGACAGGTGACACTTATAGTCACGATACCTTCATTATTGTAGACCAAATACAGATTTATTTTTTTTTGTACTGGGCTCAAGTAACACATCAAAGTTTAGGTAGTCCCGTTCTACGGTACCTTTCATTATTATGCTGTAAATTAACTTGAATGATTACTACTACAACTTGCTCAAACGTTTTTGCCATACTTTTTAAAGTGCTTTATGACCGCACTATTTACTATTCCGTCCGCCTCCGTAGTGTAATGGTCAGCACGCTCTGCTACCGTTCTTTAGGTCCCGGGTTCGATTTCTAAGGGGGGTAAAATAAATATAAGTGATTTTTTCACTGTTATATTTATTCAATATTACCCTGGACTGGTACCTGAAGCGGAGGGCTGATCACTTTTCCTTCATGTGTAAACGATCAAGATTACACTGCGTTTATATGACGCAGTGCCCTATGCACCATTGGGGTGCGGATAAGGGTTTTATTATTATTATTATAATATTTACTATTTGGGAGTTCATTGATAAGAGGTGCAGGACATTTAGCGGGAAGGACAAACCCTCCGAGCGAATGTCCTGAAAGAACTCAAGGTTAGGAAGTAAGGGGCAGTTAAATAGTATGTGATCAGCAGTCTCATCCTCCTCTTCACACGTGCATAACAAACAAGTTAGGAGTTTATTTTTTTGAGCTGGGATGCCAGTACAGTATGTCCAATCCTCAGCCTGCATAGAAGGAATACATTCAGCAAGCATTTTGATATTGCGGAACTAAGGGGATTTAGGTATCACGGGTTGAATAGACTTTTAATAAGATCCAGTGGATGCTACAGAAATATTTTATTCCACTCATCGCTCGCACCAGTTTTGAGCTTACTATGGTAGTGAGGAATGGGAAAAATATAAAACTCAGTAAGTATTAATTAAAAGAAAGGCTCTTTGAGGTGGTTTAGACACATGGAGTGAATGAAAAAATGGCAAGAGAATGACAAAGAGAGTATATTTGGCAAATGTTACAGATTTACAAACAAATTTGGCAAAAGGGGAGAATAGAGTGGGGGCAGCCAAGAAAGACTTGGCACTACTAAATCTGGTTGTGTCAAAAGTACTTAGCCAAAGAGTGTGTATGAATAAATGTATGGATGTCTTGGAAACTAGGAGTGTATGTTAGGACAGAACAGTGTGGCATTTCATCCTCTCTGCTTACCCCTGTAGACTGCTTTTCACTGCGACTTAATCAATCAGAACCTGAAATCTGGTTGTGTCAAAAGTCTACTTAGCCAATGAGTGTGTACGACTAAATGTATGGATGTCTTGGAAACTATGAGTGTATGTCAGGACAGACCGGTCTGGCGTTTCATCCTCTCTGCTTATCCCGGCAGACTGTTCACGCTAAGTGCTTCCAGTTTCCAGTTGTATGCTACTTTTCTTCAGACATTCTTTCATCAATCTTTTATGAGTAATAATATTAACACATTGTTGTCGGGCTGTTTTTCATCAACCTGGACCCTAATTAGTATACTAATTAGGGTCGTATACTAATCACAAGTAATCTCAAACCCAATTCTGATCTGTAAATCTTTTCTGGCGTCTTTAGCACTCTACCAAAAGTAAACAAATAGAACGTTTATAGGCGTCTCCCGCTCTCTACCGACAGTATGTAAAGGACACTTTTATGCATTTCCGGCAAACAATGTGTTAAGTGATCGCTTAAGCCAGCCAAATGCCAGGTCATGAGTTGGAATGCTCAGACTTCCATTTACAAATAATAGATTCTTTGTCGCTAGTTAAGACCACGATTATATATATTTTTTTGTTTAAATCAGCAATATAGAAGATGAAATCTTATTGACATCAATATTTTGCGAGTAGTAATATTTCTCTGCGAATTCTGAACTCTCCCCAATGATGTTCTCCCAGGAAGTACTCGTAAACACATTTTTATATTTGTCTTCATTCCGTGAATAATTAATTATTCCTAATTTTATCGTAGCAATATTAGACATGGAAAATTAGTGTAAATAAAACAAAACAATTATTTGTTTACATGTTTTAATTATCATCAATGTATTTTTAATCACAGTGGGTAAATTTCAGCGCCAAGGACATATGAGCGAACATTTAAGTATTACATACATACATATATATATATATATATATATATATATATATATATATATATATATATATATATAGCATAATTATCATTACACTATGCAATATTTACTCAAGCGAGAATCAAAATATTCCCCATTAATTATTCCCAAATCAATCGTAGATACAATTCACTTACAAAAGCTTCAAGTATGAAGTAAAAATTAATTGCTACAAAAATTGAATTATTCTAAAGTATACTCGCATAGTACAAAAGAGATTAAAAGCTCGTTAATTTGAACAATAATAATTGGAATTTAGGCATAATTCGAAAAATATTATGAAATTCTGGTCCATCCAACACTACTTTTATGCAAAAATTTTGATACTCAATAAAATATTTAATGCTAGAGAAAAAAATCTGCAAAAGTGTTGGTAAAGACGAATATCGAATCAATCCAATACTTGAATTGTCGGCACCTGTGATAAATGAATGACCAATCACAGGATTTTATCTAATGTACTACAATAATTTGCAATGTTAATAATAATAATAAATCCCTTACCGCACCCCAATGGTGCATAGGGCACTGCTTCATATAAACGCAGTGTTATCTCGATCGATTACACATGAAGGAAAGGTGATCAGCCCTCCACTTCAGGTGCCAGTCCAGTGTAATATTGAATAAATATTAGAGTGAAAAAATCACTTATATTTATTAAACCCCCCTGGGAATCGAACCCGGGACCTCCAGAATGGTAGCCGAGCATGCCGACCATTACACTACGGAGGCGGACGTTTATACGGATATTAATGAATTAATAGGAACTAACATTGCAAATGTTAGTTCCTATTAATCCATTAATATCAGGTAACAAAATTAAATTTCATGCTTCGCAAGATAATATATTTTCATAAATAAGCTTTCAATTTCTAAAATATGAAATTTTTATTTAAAAGTAGATTTTTTTCAATGATATCTGATTTAATTGTCTTTTTTGTCATCTTACTACTAATTATCTTTGAAATATCATTGCACGCGTCCGTTTATATGAAAGAAAATGAATTAATATTATCAATCTGCTATTTCAAAATATTTTTCAAATTTTGGTCCCTTCAATTTTATTTGAATTAATTAACGAGCTTTTATTTTAATTTGTTCATTGCAAATAGAAAAATAATACATTTGACCCGGTAATATTTTAAATTTACTTCACCGGAAAGATCTGTACAGTTCATTAGAACTAATGGTTAAGTTTAAGCCGAAGTTATTTGAATGAATGATACCATTTTTCTATGTTATTATGCCGTATTGTTAGCACTTTTTGCTGATGTTTAGAATCGCATTGCAACATCCATCATCATCATAACCCTTAACATATTAACAGTTTACTTAAAATGCATTAAGCGTTTGGAAAAGATGACTTATAGATATTAATATGTATAAAGTATTGGAATGATTTGGCATAAACTGAATGGATTATAATTATTACAAAAAACAGTAAATGCCGCTTACTGTGTGTTGTGGTCATTAAAATTAGCCATGATTGTGTTTGATTTTTAAAGGACGAAATTGATAAATAAAAACACAATTTTTTCATCAATTCAATTCATCTTTTTTATAATTGATCAGGATAAATTATTATTTTCCTGTGACAATGCCATAACACAAAATTAGCATTCTTTAAGACATTTCATAAATAGTAAAAAATACTAAGCATTTACAATAAAACTATCACTTTCTTGCGGATAGATTTGAAAATGCAATGATGACTTACTTTTTCAGTTAAAAATACCCATAATTACCAATATTTCAGTTTCAGTAATAACTAATAAAATGATTTTTTTTAACTGTCATTGCTGCGGTAAATAAGAAAAATATTAGTCTTGAAAATATATGTGAGGTTATATTCCTTAAAAGACTTGAGTATCAAGACTCTCCTCTAAGCCAATGAACACAGAATTCAAGACTAAAAGTAAACATTTTAATAGCATTTCTGATTTATCAAACAAGACAGCAAAAATGTATTATCATTAAAACAATACTGCAAAATTATATCACCTTTAAATATAATAGGAAAAACTGCAAATACTAAGCTGCATTTACACGAAGTCTTATTAAATTTGCCTTGGAAAATTGCCTAATTTGGAAAACCTATTTAGGCCAATAATTTATGTATTAATTTTAAATCAAACAGATTTTTTGAGTCTACTAAGTTGTATTTTATTAACAAAAAACACATAAAAAATTATATTGTGACAATTGTTTCGCCTTGTTAGGGCATTATCAAACGAAGACATTCGTTTGATAATGCCCTAACAAGGCGAAACAATTGTCACAATATAATTTTTTATGTGTTTTTTGTTAATAAAATACAACTTAGTAGACTCAAAAAATCTGTGTTTGATTTAAAATTAATACATAAATTAAAATGGAGTTCTACAAATTAAACGCCAAGTGAATAAATAGGCCAATAATGATTAAATTATATGATTAGTTGTATGATTAGTCATAAATTAAACCCTGAAGAGGCCAACAGGTTGTTGCCGAAACTACATAGTTGGTTGTTAATAAAAATGTGAGTGGATCAAAAAACAACAATGATTGGCCTAAATAGGTTTTTTTTTTTCCTTAACATTCCTAAGCCATTGCTTGGCTCTATGAATGTTTAAAAAATTAACCTTATGTCCTCATGTAAACGCCACCAAAGAGACTGCTGCGCTTCATATCACTGTTTAAATTGTTGTTTATTGACAGTAAAATTGTTAGACGCATATTACAAATAAAATCTCCAAGAAATAAAGATATCAAAATAACCGAGACCTACTGTATTGTGTTTACAAATGTCTTAATAAAGAAAAATGGCCATAAAAATACAATTAAACTACAAATTAGTCAATTCTACATTTATATACAAAAAAGAGTTTTATCGATTAAAATATAAAAATGATTGAATCGTAAATGATACAGGAAAATCGTCAAAAAGGTCAATAAAAAATGTGTACAAAGTTAAGAAAGTTTTACATAAATAACTAAAACAAATGAATTCCAACTACACAACCGATTTACATCACAATTATTGCCAATGAAAATCATTAAAAAATTATTTAAGTTAATTTTATTTGTTGATTCACACACTTATACATATAAAAATTACACGTTTCAATTATTAAATGTTAACATTGGCAATATCATTACATTTCTCAAACCAAATAAATAATTTTAAATTTGAAAGTCAGTTAACCCTTTGATAATTGCAATTACATGCTCTGTCACAGTTCATTTAACAAATAAAATATTTTATTTAACGGGTTGTTAATAATAACACATTTTTTTGGTTGACATTTTTTATTAATTAAAGTTGACTTTTTTGCCCTCAAAGTTACAGCAAGGTATCACAAATAAAAATTGACAAATTTGTAATGCAAGTTGAATCGTGCCAATCCCTTAGATATTAAAATTAACTGCAGTACCTATTTACATATTACACTGGCATAAGAATTAATTCAGGATATTTTAATACATTATTTTAGCTATTAAAAAGATGATCTGTACTTTTTTGTAGAGAAATATATACATATTCATATGTATATATATATTATTCCTGGCATTCAATATAACATATCGCTCACTCCTTTCAAGAACGTCATAAATCAAAATTCATCAATTTTCAGTTGTGCATGTTTTCGGAATGCCCAAAAAATTTACTATATCCCAGCAAAAGAGGCATATTTTTAACTTAATATTTACCCGCTCCAGGGCAGAAAGTGTTGTTTTTGTATTTTGAAGAAAAGGTATTGTTTAATTACTTTTTTAAATATATTAAATATTTTTCAAATGGAGAAAAACCCATCAGGTTTTACTTAAAAAGATCTGTTGCACAGTAAAAAGTTCAGTAAGTGGCTTGATATTTATTTTAAACACATTGTATTATGAAAAATCAAATCAAGTTTTTTGATTTATGACGTTCTTGAAAGGAGTGAGCGATATGTTATATTGAATGCCAGGAGAACATGAAAGAGTGAAGTCACAGTGCATGTCATGAAATATTTTGAATTAAATAAAAAAAGTAATGATTTCCTCAATTCATCATCATCAACACAGCTTTCTCTATAGCTGGGCCACATATAACTGTCCGGCAAGAAAAGTAAACATGTTTTTGATGTTATGTAATAAATCATCAACTTACTAGATGCTATTGTTCAATAAGCAAGTCTTGCAAGTGAATTTTTTCATGAAATTGATTTGTTTAATTTTTACAAATATGAAAATGAATAAAAAAAATCCTTTATATGCAGAGTATGTTAAATCTGATATTCTTATAAAATAATAATACCCTATTACATATTCCATTTCAAAAACACCTTTTTTATCCGATATATAAAGTGGAGAGGAGAAAATATATATCTTTAATGTAAAATTTACATGTTTACAGTTTTGTTTGTAATATATGTTTTATTTATACAAAAACTATAATAAAGTTGTAAAAATAAGTTTCATTAATTGCTAAAATATTACATCATTACAAGAGGACAGTGGTTATGAGAAGAAATGTAATTCGGATGAGAAGAAGTTGGTTCAGAAGTATATAAGTATACATCGGTCATTCATTTTTTTTTTAATGTCATCAAACACCTTTTTTAAGTTTAAGACTGTCGTTTTCCAATGTAGTAAATTTAATTATGAAAACTGAGATTGAGTATACTCAAAATTATCATATATATTTGCGAAATAATATGTTTTTTAAAAAATGTGTGTGCATTGTACAAATTTTTCAGTGTATAAACATGTAGCAAAGCGATGTCTAACAAGGAACCTCAGACTTAAAAGTCAGTCAACAGAGCCACAACACAGGTGTTGTGTTGACAAATAGTTCAACAAATGTGTGCTGCTTTTGCTAGATTTTTTTTGCAATAGATTTTTCGTCAATCATACAAAATAGGGAAAATGACTGCAATCAAAATTTGTTCAAAAAATGATTTCAAAAAAATATCACAAAATCTTACCGTCATAATGGAGTAATTAAGTAAACACTATGCGTGTATATATATTTTACGAAAATAGGAAAATAATTTTATACAATTGGGAGATAATCACAATCAAAATGCACATCTAAAAAAGTATTTACATAAAAATCACGATGATTCGTTAAGTAATAAGAATGAATAACGACGCAAATCATCATATTCTCATAATCTAGGAATTTGCAAACATGCGAGCGAATGTCGAATTGCGGACTTCGCGTATTATTTTTACATCGGCAAAAAATGCTAAGGATTGCTTCGGAGATTTTGACTCTATTCGCGTATGCAAGAAACGGGTCGTTTACACATTAAATCTACCTAAGCTCAAGTGAAAAGTATCTATCTCAACGGGTAAGAGACAAAACAAAAGGACAATCTTACACAAGTCAATTACTATGAGCTAGAGAAACAATCGGAGCGCTGACGCGGGAACGAAATGAAAATTTATTTAAGGCAGATTATATCCCAAACTCATACAGCAATAGTGAAAGAGATAGAGATCCCTCTTGCACCATTTGATACATTCGGCCGCTCCGGTAGCCGGCTGCCTCCGATCGTTAGCAGAACTCGTTTATGTAATTTTTCCTAAGAGCCAATGCCAACGTGGCATCGCCTCGTTTAGTTTTTCAGGGTCACCTTGCCCTTGCTGGCTTTCATACGTCATGAGTCTTCTATCTGCTTGTCGGCTGGAATATCCGTGGCCTGCGCAGCGGCTCCAATGTGGTTGGGGAGGGAGATCTCCCGCCGGATGTAGAAGAGGATGTAGGGCTTGCACGAGGCGACGGCCCCGACGTCCGTCAGCCCGACGGTGGAATCGTTGAAGTGGAACCACTGGCCGTCGTTGATGGCGAATGCCGTGTAGTGGCCCGATCCAGCACTGGAACATGGCAATCAATCAGTAATAGCGACAAGAAATATGGCTACCAATGACCCGCTTAGCATATTAAGTGCTATAACACGCCAAACGTGTCCATATATGCCATTCACTTTGTGCTGAGAACATGTGCAGCATTTTCATGCCTGGATATTGTTAGTTTTTTTTGCATTAGCGCTTAATATTTGTTGATTTCTTCAGATTTTTTTTGCGTTCGGACATTTTCACAAGTAACACTGTTTTTAATATTAAAAGGGAGTGAGATAGTATTTTTTGTGATTTTCATTAAAGCAGTTTTCATTATAGGATATTTGTAGGATATTGCAAGCGCTCTCGCATTGAGTTATGAGTACCTACCGACATGTGCCATGAAATAATGCATAATATTTTGTTTAACACATTGTTGTCGGGCAGTGTTTTCATCAACCCGACCCTAATTATATTCTGCCGCCTGACCCTCAGTATACTAATCACAAGCAACCGCAAACCCAATTCTGATTTGTACAATATTTTTGGCGTATCTAGCGCTACACCAAAAGTAAGCAAATGGAATGCTTATAAGCGTCTCCTGCTCTCTACCAAAAGTATGTAAAAGATGCTTTTAATCATATCCCACAAAAAATGAGTTAATAATTTCTGATACATTTAAATAATTCAAATATACTGAGCATCCATATGATTTCAAGGTTATATTTTTTTAATTCGCAATGAAAGTGCTTGCTGAAAATTTCCTTTAGCATGGAATAACCACCTCTAAGATTAGAACACGAATCCATCTAGTGTCTGGTCTGATACTCATCCTCTGAAACGAGCAATCTACTATCCTGACTGTAGCTTGGCACACAGGAGATACACATATGAGAAAATAAATAATAAAAATTATCAGAAGTTACCCATTTCCATGGTGAACGATAACTGCGGCCAAGTCGTACAGATTGTTTCCGGCCGATCTCCTAGTTTCCGGGAGGTTGCTCAGCACAAACTGGGACATGTCCAACGCCGTAATGGGAAATGAAATATTTGTATCTATCTTAGTCCTGAAAAGTAAATAACAGGCGTTACACTCAAAATAGTCTTGTCAATCGCCACATTTTTGACATCTCAACATAGATGAAGAAGAATATGGAAGTCTGCTTCATGACTACCAGTTTCATAATAACCATTCAATCATCAGGTCAACTGTATACGTACACAAAGAGAACAATGAATGAAGAGTGTTATTACCATATCTTAAGTTAACAATGTTTTTAACTCAAATGTACAATGTCATCTCATGACATTGTACATTTGAGTTCACTGGAGCCATTTATGGTTGGATTGGAAAAGCTTTTATTTAGCGGAGACCCTTTTATTTGGATGTATGTATGCAAGATAACCTGATTATGTTACATACTAGAAAATGCCTGAACACATGATTTTCAATTTTATGCAGCTTATAATATGACCAGTCATATTATTCAAAACATTTGTGAACAAATTTGGTCACGATCAAATGTTGTCAATCTTGGTTCATTATTGTATCATTATCAAACCTTTAAAACTAAATTTTAAAAACGTATAAGACTCACCCCAATCTAAACTCCATACCGACGAATATTTTTTAATTTTTTAATTTAATTTGTTTTAGTTTACTTTGTTTATAAAAAAAATTATAATTGTAAAACGAACTCCCTCTCTAAACAAAGTATCTACTTTATTAGAGAGGTAGAAACGTTATATATTAAATATTTTGTATATTGCCAACTATTTTGTATATTTAACAATGTATTATAAAAAAATTTAAAAAATCAATAAAAAATAAAAATAAAAAAAAATAAAAAAGAATGCATGTATTGATACTGTCTCTGTACTGACCTATAAAAGTTATTCCATCTAAAGCGCTTGATATGCAGGCAAAGTACATTGGGTAGTCGCCTTATCCAAAATCTCTTAGTGGAGCGCTGTTTGCTCTTACAGCTGCTGCAGAAGTATAGTTCAGTGTCCGCTAACTCCTCTATCTGAAAAAAAATTTGCCAATGCCATTTGAATCAAAACAACAACAAAAAACTTGTGCAGAAAATTGCATTTGTTCTTCTCCTTTACAATTTTCGGAATAAATTCATACTGTTATACCATAATCAAAATTATGAGCATTTTTTGCACCGTACAACGGGGCTACTTGAACTTTGATGTGTTACTTGAGCCCAGTACAAAAAAAAATTAAATCTGTATTTGGTCTACAATAATGAATGTATAAGTGTCACCTATCAGGGAAACAATGAATCATGTCGATACGTTCATTATTGTAGACCTAAACAGATCTAAATTTTTTTTTTGCACTGGGCTCAAGTAACACATCAAAGTTCTAGTAGCCCTGTTCTATGGTACTCTATCTAGTAACGAGGTGAATTAATTTACCACTTTTCTTAAGTATGCAATCTATGACTTCTTGAAAAACTTTTAAATACTTATCCGCACCCAATGGTGGATAGGGTACTGTATCGTACGGACGCAGTGTGTTATCTTGTTAATTTAATGAATGTAAGGTGATTAGTCTTGGGATTCTTGTACCAGCTCGGGTGATATTAAATAAAAATGAGATTGAAAATACTACATAAAACTTAAGCTGGCTCACTTTGGTGGTCTCTAGTACCTAAATGCGCAGAAATTTGATCTGACATAGTTTGAAGATTGTAATTGAAGTTGTGATATCATCAATTTGTGGCTGGATTTGGGTAAGGATAAGGCATAGTAGGCACTGGTCGTGTTTCTATAAGGAACGCGAATAATCCAGGGTGAACACTGCTTTTCTGCCTATATAGAATGCACGCCTCTGCATGTATGTATGAGTATACATGTGAGTGTGTATGTCTGTATGTATGTGCATATATCGCTCACTCCTTTCAAGAACGTCATAAATCAAAAAACTTGATTTTTCAGGAGAATGTTTTTAAAATTTAATAATATAATACATTGTATTAAAAATAAATATCAAGCCACTTATTGAACTTTTTACTGTGCAACAGATCTTTTTAGGTAAAACCTGAAGGTTTTTTTTTCCATTTGAAAAATATTTTGAATACAGTAGAATCGCGATATAACGAAATCCAAGGGACCAAAAAATATTAATTCGTAATAACGAATTCTTACATATAACGAATTTTTTTAAAATCATACTTAGTATGTATATGTTGCACGCCGTTGCAAAAAATGTTGCGCGGCTTTTCAAAAAGATCGCAAGTTCTGCAAACAAAGGAGGAAGGGGGCCATAGGGAACTGAATACCTACATATTTTCACTTGTTTTCTTATTAACCTTACGGTGATAAAAGTGCTGCGGGAATCGATGATACTCGTATGTATTTTGTACACAATATGAGAATGTGATTTTAAAACCGGAAAAACGTAAATATTCTTAGTTGCTTTTACTAGCCATATTTAAAGTTGAAATATAACAATTTTGTAATGTTGGGTCTGGTAAATATGTATCTGAAAATGAGAATAATAACATCAAATATAATAATAATAATATCACAAGTAGCCGCCAAAGCCGAGAACGAGAACGGCTTGCGCGCTACTGATGGCCAGTGTTGTCAGACGTCAAAGAGTAGTTTTCGATATTGAGATTGCGAAATTACGAAATTGCGAAATTACGAGACGGCGAAAAAAATTTTTTTTCCAAAATTTACGCGATGAATTTTTTTTCGCCGTCGCTAAAAATTTCCTAAAATCCGTTAAAATTCCGTTATAATCCTTCAAATTCCGTTTGATCTCTTTATTCCTTCAAAATCCGTATAAAACAGACAAATTCGTATTTGTCTAAATTTGTCCGTCATATTTAATATTCCTAGTTGCTTTTATTGGCCATATTTAAAGTTGAAATAAAACAATTTTGTAATGTTGAGTCTGGTAAATATTATTCATAATGTCATTCATTTGCAGCGACGGAAATAAATAATTTGTAAAAAAATCGGGAATCAAATCCTAACATAAAATTGTAAAAATACACAAACGTTTCTGTGTTTGCGCGTGTGGCGTGCTTTGTAAGTATGCGTGCATGTCGTACGTCGTAACACGTTACTCCGCTAGTCCAATAGTGTGCAGATCGTCTTACCCGACACTACGCCCCACTTAGGGCGCTTGTCCACTACCCGAAATTCCGTGTAATTTTACTGTCCGGCACGTCAGTTAGCGTTTTAAAATGACGATTGGCTTGTGCTTTTGTCCATCTTTCTTCGGATCGGAGCTCTTGATCGGTGCGTGAACACGTTGCGCGTAAATTCGATCGTAAAATCGTCGTTTTAAAACGCAAACTGACGTGCCTGACGGACGGTAAAATTATTCCGTGTAGTGGACAAATGCCCTTACGATGTAGATAAAAGACAGATGCAATTTGAGGATTATTATTGTCAACAGAATCATTTTAATGAGATAAAAAGACGGATTGTAATTAGAGAATTATTATTGTCTACCATTGAGATAAGCAGGTGGACTGATTATGGGAGAGAATATACTTTAGAATTTTTATGGCCTACAGAAATAATTTCATTGAAATAAGAAGAGAGATTATAACTACGTCGCCTACTTTCAAAATCCGCCAGATCCATTTAAGTCGATTTTACAAAAAAAAATCCAAATTCTCCGGATAACATTTATGTTTCAAAGATTTGTCTATCTTTATATAAAATATTATAAAATAGAGAATTTTCCCATTTTTTTGGAAAGTTTTCAGTACTCAAAAAAAAACACGAGACACAAATCGATAATGACATCATCTTAACTTTTGACCTATCTCCGCTCTCTGATTGACCGATATGGGTCAGAAGGCAAGTTTCATGAATATATCGGAATTTGAAATACAACGTTCGTTTTTAAGTATTTTTTAGCGGGGTTTTCAAGTATTTAAAATTTTTGAACAATAAAACCCACAACTGGCATTCCGATAGAGTATTTATTTTAAAATCTTATAAAACTGGATCTAGCGGGTTTTGAAAGTAGGCGACACAACTAAAGAATTATTATTGCTAAAGTAAATCATTTCACTGACTCATTGACTCTAATTACTAATTACTCAAGCTGATGGGATATTGTATTGAATTACTTTTAAAAATCGCCATAAAACCATCCGCATATATGGTGCGGCGGCGCAGCTTTGAAATATTTTTATCTTAACATTTTTTATTTCGGCGCGGCGCCGTGGCGGCGCGGCTTTGAAATATTTTTATCATAACATTTTTTATTTGTTATAAATTTACTTAAATGTATTGGCATTTTTTCGTACGGGACAAAAGTGATTTTGTTATACATAATAACGGGATTTCGTTATATAAATGCATTTTTGTATGAAAAATTAGTTTTAGGGAATAAATTTGGTTTTTTTTTTCGATATACGTCATTTTTCGATATATCGCGATTACTTATATCGCGATTCTACTGTATTTAAAAAAATAATTAAACAATACATTTTCTTCAAAATGCAAAAACAACACTTTCTGCCCTGCAGCGGGTAAATATTAAGTTAAAAATATGCCTCTTTTGCTGGGATACAGTACATTTTCTGGGCATTCCGAAAACAGGCACAACTGAAAATTGACGTATTTTGATTTATGACGTTCTTGAAAGGAGTGAGCGATATGTATTTGATCCACATTTCATACTTACATTCAAAGTAACAATAATTTTTATTGACCTCATTATAATATGATTTCATTAATATAGATTGAACAATTTCTTTATATTTTCCTTAATTTCAGTTAGCACGTTGTTGTCGGGAGGTTTTTTCATCAACCCCGATTCTAATTATACTCAGACAGTCTGCCACCCGACGCTCAGTATACTAGTATACTTATTCCAAGTAACTGCAAACCCAATTCAGATCTGTACAACGTTTTTGGCGTCCCTCGCGCTCTACCAAAAGTAAGCAAACAGAACACTTATGAACATCTCCCACTTCCTACCAACAGTTTGTAAAAGATGCTTTTAAGTGTTTTTCGCAAACAATGTGAAAATTTAAATTAAAAATGTATAGATTTTATCACAAATAAACTGCCGAATCAATTAATGAAATTAATTAATTAATTAAACAAGGAAACAAATCAGGCTTTAAAAATAAAATCAACCTTAATAAATTATAATGAGCTTCCAATGATAAATTTCACAAATTAGAATGATCTAAAGGTGGCGACTGATTTCAGATGATACCTCGACAAAGCTGGTGAGGCAGTCCAGGATGCTGCAGTCGGGGCTGGGCAGGGGGCAGGCTGCGTCGTCAGCGGCGGCGGCGCTCTTCCGGCCGCCCACGGGGCCGCTGGGCACCAGCCGCTCCGGGATGTCCAGGGACAGGTCCAGGAACGGGTCGTGCTTCTTGCTCTCCGTGCCGCAAGCCAGGCAATGCACCTGGAGGGAATTGACTCGATCAAATATATGTCTCGTGATCTATGATCTCTGAATCTTCATGCATGATGCAAAGTTGTACAAGTCAGTGATCAGAAAATCCTCTGCATCAGCGCGCACAAAGATATTAAACTAAGTGGCAAAAACCAATGCGTTAAAAACTCGTTATTTAAAAAATATTTTCAAATTCTGATTTCTGTAAAAGGTGAAAAATCATTTTTATAATCTACGAGGGTCAAATTTCTTTAAAAAATTTTTTTTTATTTGACCGGGTGTGTGTTGATTATTTCAGTATATTGTGTCAATTTTAAAGATAAACAAATTACATATTATTATAGCGCAGTTTAAAATATCTCTTTTTTTACATTTTTTCATGTTTTAGATTTAAGGGGAAATTGATTATATGAGATTTTTTCAAAATCCATCCCGGAAAATCATGAATGTACTATCCTACATAGATTCTTAGATTTAATCAAAAGAGAATCGAGATTTAAAATCTGTATATATGTATGTTTAAATGTTTTTTTTTGTAATAGTTTAAAACCAGGATGTATTATGATTCGATAAGGGAAATAGCAAAGTTAGTCTTTTTCATACCTCACTCTGAAGTGTTCCCCCGAAAACAGTTGTGACAATAGAACTACGGCCTCTCTGCGGAAGAGAGAAATACCCAGTCTCTTTCAAACTGACATCCGAAGGCAACAGTTGCAGCAGTTCTGTGTGCAATCTGAAACCAGACAGTCATATGGTCAATCGCTTTGAAGGAATTCAATAATTGCTAAAACAAAAGCTAAAATTTGACCTCCAATTTAAATTATATCAAAATATTTTGAGTATGTCCAAATAATTGTTCACAATTTTGGATTTGTCCATGCAGGAGCTATTTATATTGATATCTCAACAAAGATGAAGAAGAATATGGAGGTCTGGATATCTACAGGGTTTACGACCTGTCGTAAACTGGTTTAAGTGATCAATTTATACACGTGTAACATTCGTCATTCTACGCATGATTGACAACCACACTACTCAAATTTTGGAAGTTGTATTTATGTTACAATTGATACCATCATTCACACACTAGTCCTCGGCACCATCTATGGTTGAGTTGAGTAAGTTTTTTAATTGGCAGACCTCCAAGAAATGTATGTAAAATCCTTCCCCAATTATGTAAAATAGTAAGTATAATTGTGCCGAGAATTAGCATGTGAAAAAGGGTATCAATTGAAACATAAATACAACCAAATTTGAGTAATGTGGTTGTCAATCATGGATAGAATGGTGAATGTTACACATGTATAAAGTTACCAGCCTAAGTCGGGTCATAAGCCCTGTAAATATCCACACTTACATATCCTTCTTCACCTAAGTTGAGATATAAGTATTTCTTTTTTTTTAAGGAATAACCGCCAAGCCTCTACATTTAGAGGGTTGTCTGCAGGTAGGATAGTAAGGATAGTGAAGGCAAATGTGAAAAATATGTCACAAACACCCAAACCAAAAATTATATCATGCCAATATGACAAAGAGACAATTTAATGAGAAGTTAAGTATTGGCTGAGGAAATATGTGTATTTGGGTATTTAAATTTAAAAAAAAAACTATTTTTGTTTATTTATTAAAATAATTTACCTGTCGAGCATGTATCGGAGGAATTCATGGGCATCCTGTTGCTGATATCCCCTAAACCGAGGCACCACTTTCCATATTACAAGGAACAGGCATTCGGGAGAAATGGCCGCTTTTGATCCACAGCCGCCCGCGTTTAAGTTGATTAATACCTGATGAGAGAAAAAATAATTAAGTTTAAGCTGCCCAGTGGTCCTTTAAGGCAGTGTTCCGCAAAGTGTGTGCCGCGGCACACCGGTGTACCGTGGTGATTACTTGGTGTTACGCGGAAAAAAGTCTAGTTTTGTGAAGATAACACTTACAACTTTGATTGCCTGTGCTCAGTTAAGCAAGCTCACAATTTTAATATATCAATGTTAAATAAGGTTTATTTTTTTCTTTGCTGTACCTGTAAATGTTCTTGATTTGGCAGGCAAACCTTGAACAGAAAAAGTTTGCGGAAGACTGCTATAAGGGACCGCGGATTTGCGTCGTTCAATACCCACAGGTCCCTATCACATATCAGGTGATTGTTAGGCATTTCGCTATTGGATTACACTGATTTATGACAATAGTATTCAAAACATGAATATTAGCTTACGTAATGTCTTTGAGATACCGATCCATCCTTTCATTTCTGGTTCTGATAAATATTTTAGTCATGATGCGTAATATTCATACATATTTATTTATTTATAAAAAATGTTAATAATATTAATAATATTGAGAATATACGTAATATTAGTGTTTATACCTGTATTACAAGGTTGACTCTTGGGAGATGCGTTGTGTTTTATCAAGTGGTTTGTATTAAAATAAAGCTGCTTTATTACGGTCCTTTCAATAAAACACACAACCTACACCACGGTCACTTTTTTTTCATCTTCAGAACTGGTTGTAATCACTTTAGTAATCGGTTAAGTTTGAGTATTTAATTTTTTTATTCTTTAACTTGAATGTGTAATTATATAAAATGTGAAAAATTACGAATAAAGCGTTGTAAATTATAAACAATCTTTTATTTTGATAATGCTGTTTATTTTACCTAAATAGGATGACTAATTTTAGAGATTTAATTATTTTTATAACACCTACGTGTAGGTAGCAAAGTCGCACAAATATTTCACAAACATGCTTGGGCAGGGCGCTACCTTTATTACACGCGGCGCATGAGTGTCTAAAGATTAATACTTGATGAGAGAGAAAAATAATGGGAGTTAATTAATATCTGATGAGAAAAAATAATTGAATTGGTTAGTACCTGAGGAGAGAAAAATAACCAAGTTGATTAATACCTGATGAGAAAAAATAATTTAGTTGATTAATACCTGATAACAGAGAAAAATAACCAAGTTGATTAATACCTGATGAGAAAAAATAATTTAGTTGATTAATACCTGATAACAGAGAAAAATAACCAAGTTGATTAATACCTGATGAGAAAAAATAATTTAGTTGATTAATACCTGATAACAGAGAAAAATAACCAAGTTGATTAATGCCTGATGAGAAAAAATAATTTAGTTGATTAATACCTGATAACAGAGAAAAATAACCAAGTTGATTAATACCCGATGAGAAAAAACAATAAGTTGATTATTACCTGATGAGAGAATGAATAAGTTTTTTTTATTTCTTTTTTAATGATCAGTACGGGAAAGGTTAGTTTTTCACTGCATTTAAATTAGATGTGCCAATTTCATTAATTGATTCGGCAATCACTTTGTGGTAAAATCTATCCATTTTTAATTTAAGTTTTACTTAGTAAATACCACTATTTCTTAAAATCCACTGTGACATCGCTCACTCCTTTCAAGAACGTCATAAATAAAAAAACTTGATATTTCAGGAAAACGTTTTTAAAGTTCAAAAATATAATACAATGTATTATATCATCATAAATGACTAGCCACTTATTGAACTTTTTACTGTGCAACAGATCTTTTTAGGTAAAACCTGAAGGTTCTTTCTCCATTTGAAAAATAAAAGTATATTTAAAAAAATAATTAAACAATACCATTTCGTCAAAATGAAAAAACAACACATTCTGCCCTGTAGCCTCATATTAAAATATGACTCTTTTGATGGGATATAGTACATTTTCTGGGCATTCCGAAAACATGCACAACTGAAAATTATTATTTTTTTAATTATGACGTTCTTGAAAGGAGTGAGCGACATGTGTTTCGGTGCATTCCGCATCATTTTCAAACACCCACACTTAAATAAAAAAAGGATTGTCAAATTACCTTTCGCAATTCTTCTGCCATGACCACGTCCTGGACCTCCTTGTAGCTCCGCGAGTGGTACACCCTCTTCCCGTTGGTTTTGCCCTCCAGCGAGGGCATGTTGTTGAAGTAGCAGCTGAACTCCTGGATGTTGCTGAGGCTCTGCAGCACGGCGTTCATGAAGCACGTGTTGCCGAGGTTACGCAGCCCGACCACCTTGCGTTCGCGGTGGCGCTCCGCCCTGCCGTTTGGCGTGGGCGAGTTGGGGCTGGTCTTCTTGCAGGGGGCGCCGCTGCCCGTCGACGAGGCTGAAGAATTCTCCGTGGAGCTGCTGTCCTCCGAGTGAGATCGCTTCCGAGATCGGGGCCGCAGGTTACGCACGGAATCCTTAGGAGCCTGGAACAAAACATTGCATTTTCAATACAAGAATACAGAGAGGCAGTGTGTGAGAAGAGATCTACCTTCATGTACCATATTGTCACTGTTTCATTAGAATTGGCACATTGGACACGACGCATGCGTAAGGCGCGTACATTAAACATTTCCCCGGTGCGGAATATGCGCTAAGCACGCATATCTAAGAAAGTGATTTTTCACTCTAATATTTACTCATTATTAACCTGTATTGGTACCTGAAACGGATGGCTGGGAGCGGGGAGGGAGGGAGTGATCACCTTTTCTTCACCGTTTTTATATGATTTATATGATCACCGTTTTTATATGATTATTATGTACCAATCTCTTTAAGGTCTAAACTATATGTACACAATTATCAAATCCCGTCACCAGCGGTCCAGAGAAGTAAAAAACACCCGTCTAAAATATGTTAAAATATAAAATTTACTATGCCAACATTCAACCATAATGAACTTCAGTCATCAATAATGACTGCCAATGCATTCCCGGAATAACACCATTATTTCGATGGCTTCATTTTCCTTGCAACACTATTTATAAAATCTCTTGATCATGAAAATAAAAATGCTGATGGATTTTTTTTTTCAATTACACTGTACATAATTGTACATCAATTGGTTACTACGCAAATATTAACCAAATACATATGCTGTTTTAATATTTATAAAAATGATGTGTGTTCATAATTTAGTGTGAATAAGCAGTAATCAGCACTAATAAAATACAAATTTGAGTTCATAGTTGTGCAATTAAAATATATTTGCTGATTATTGGAAGGTATTGGAGCAACAAAACCTTTTGTTTGATGTTTTCGCAACCATATTATTTGGCAGAAAATGATAATAATAAAAATAAATAGAACGATTTCACAATTTGCTAAATGACACTTTTTTATTTTATTATTAGGTATTATTTAAATTTGTTAATTTTTTAATGTACAATGACGATTTTCAGATTCAATACTTTAACAATAATACAATATTTGTGCCAGAGCTGCACCAAAGTTAAAGAGCCGCATGTTCCAAAGGAAAATTCCATTTGTAAAGTTACATGGGAGTCCGCCTCCGTAGTGTAATGGTCAGCACGCTCGGCTACCGTTCTGGAGGTCCCGGGTTCGATTCCCAGGAGGGAGGTCAAATAAATATTAGTGATTTTTTCACTATAATATTTATTCAATATTACCCTGGATTGGTACCTGAAGCGGAGGGCTGATCATCTTTCCTTCATGTGTAAACGATTAAGATAACACTGCATTTATATGAAGCAGTGCCCTATGCACCATTGGGGTGCGGATAAGGGTTAAAAGTTTCATAATAAAACTGGGCTATGTCGATCTCAGCCATAATCAGACAAAGTATATCTGCATTTCGTTTGCACTGTGTACAGCTATAGTTTGAGAGCGAGAGAAACGCACATAATAGTAAAAATATTTGTTTTGAATTACATATTTTATTATTTGTTTATTTTAAATATGCTTCTTACCTTATGTTTTTTCTCATTTATTTCTTTTAAATATGCTTCTTGTGCCTATTTATTATACCTGTTTATTGTTTTTATATTTTGCCATGTATTAGTATTAGTTTTGGTTATTTAAAAAAAAAATTTGTTACTTTATTATTTGTGTTCCAGTCTTGTTAACCTTAATCCCATGTCCCAAAATGAGAAATAGAAATTATTCATAGGGAGTATTATATGCATATATGAGTTATGTATGTAATATGTTTTGAAATAAATAAATAAATAAATTGAAAATATGTTGTCTTCATTGGAAAAATTATTCTTTGAATGGTTTGTAATTTACTTACATGTCTATAATTGTAAAAAAAGACTAAATGATCTCACGAAAATAAGTGATTAAAATAATGAATAAAAAATGTAAGGATCGTATCCTTAGTATTGATTTGACATGTGGCGATTTGATTAATGTTTGATTATTAGCAGTAAGTATTTTTGACCTTCTGAATAGTTAATTTATTTCCCATTCATCATTGAATAAGGCCTGAATTGCATAAGCAATAAAAATAATAATTAAAAACAAAATTACCACTCCATAAAATAATTCTTAGAACACCACACGAAGGCAACCTTAAAGAAAATCGCAACAATACAAAAGAAAATGTACAGTTAGATTACCTGTGTAAAACATGTGTAGTGGTGTATAAATTTAGAATGACAAACCATTTTACACAGGTCAAATTTATCCCTTTTTGTGAATCTCCCAAAACAGTAATACATACGAAATTTTCTTATTTAGATTGATTAGTCTATGATAGTTTATTATTTGTGAAATTTCAAGAAAAAAAAGCTTCATTTCATTAAATAATTAATGGTTTCTTGCAATGGCGATAGTGAATTGAATGTTTTTTTGTACAAATTACTTATATTTTACCATGGCCTTCGGAATTGAGAATGCTTTCTTTGAGAAAAAAAAATTAATTTAAAAAACATGGAAACCAGTTACAAATCAGGTCGAAATGGAGTATGCCCCATAATCTAAAATCCCAAGTCTGTTCATTTAAGTGCCTATATTTTTCAAACATCTTGATAACATTCGAAGGAAAATAGTGGAACACACAGCTTACCTATTTTAAAGGCATGAAATCTTATAAGAAAGTTCACATAGAATAATGTTAACAAAAATCCAAAAACGTGCAAAATATGTTTTTTTTTCATTACACTGTGTAATTCATTTTATCAACATTTCGAGGGATACAAAGTAAAATAAAAATTACAATGGCTTACCTTGAGATGACTCTTCCAAATAGATTGATCTGAATCTGCCTCCATACATTCTGCAAGTCGATTGACGGCGACACTGAGAGATGAAAAATTTCTGGGATTTGAATTGTGAGGGCGTGCGTTAGTGCAATTTTTGGCTGCAGAACCGGCAGCATCATCTGGGGACTTTCTGTCCGCGTGATTCGAGGGTGAGTTTTCGCTTTTCCCCATCGAGGCGCTTTCAATCTCCGGATTCGCACCGATATCGGGAGCGAGTACTTCATGAGCTTCGTTGACAGTGTCTACCTTTTTCAAGACATCTCTTATTTTGTCTATATCTTGTGAGTCATTCACAAACTCGTCACATTCGTAACTGAAAACAAAAGTAAAAAATTCGCTATAGAATTTTAATCAGTTTAGAGTTCCAGCCGTTAGGACAATTCAACTTGGCAGCTTAGACCCAATGTGAAATCTATGGGCTGCAAAAATCTCTTATGATATACTATAAAATATGCATTATACATGGTATAATTCATACTTAAGCAAATGAGATTCTTGTTTGAAATCTAGTCTCTTATACGATATGAGCTGAGATAAATAAATCTTAACACACTAAGGACGGGAAAGGTACCCGTTTGGTCGATTGATGCTTAAGGATGGGAAGGGTATTTTTACCTCCTGCGCCGGCCTCATTTCAAAGTCAGAAAAGAAGGAATTATTCAATGTTTTTATATGAATATTATGTACCAATATCTTTGTTAAGGTCTTAACTATATGTAAACAATTATCGAATCGCGTCGCCAGCGCTCCGCAGGTGTAAAAAACACTCGTCCTTCGTGTGTTAACACATTTTTTACGGGAAACACTTAACAGCATCTTTTACATACTGTCGGTAGAGAGCGGGAGACACTTTTAAGCGATATATTTGCTTACTTTTGGTAGTCCGCGAGAGATGCAAAAAAACATGTACACATCGGAATTAGGTTTGCGGTTACTTGTGATTATTATACAACCCTAATTAGTATCCTAATTAGGGTCAGGGTTGATGAAAAAACCGCCTAATAACAATGCGTTAAGCCGTTTGTTTTCAAATGAAATTATTTGTTATTTCTCTTACCAGAATACAGAGAACTCTTCACAGCTCATGCAGAGCTGATGCTGGCTACTCTCGGCGTGAGCTTTGGCATGGGCACAGATGAATCGGCCACAGTTGACGATGCCGCACTGCAAACAGATCCAATTCTCTTTCTGCGAATCACATTCTGCAACAAACAAGGAGATTATGCTATATTTGGAAGCTGTGAAATGAATTTATTAAGTGGACATAAATGAAAATCAACTTATATGAAAATGAATTAACTGGACACAAGTGTCAAGTTATGGTCTCGTGGTTAGTGTCGCAGACTCTTGAGTCAGAGTTTCTTGGTTGGAACCCACTCTACCACAATTCGACACCTATTTTTAATAATGAGCCACTTAGGCTCACAGAAATAAAAGTATGAAATTGAAGTATTTGTAGTTTAAGTATGTTAAATAAAATCATTATTTCAGCAATGATTAGCCAAATGTTTTATACAAATATAGTACAGTATTCCAGCAATGGTTTTAGTTGCCATATTATAAGACCAAATTTCTGACAGATTGAAAAAGTAATAGGTTTTTATTAATTTTATTCCTTGTAATTTTGTTGTAGTATTATATAATATTATAGACATTATTAGCCTTTTATCTTATACAGAAATATTATACAATTTAATAGTAATGATTAGCCTTTTATCTTTTACAGAAATATTATACAATATTGTAGAAATGATTAGATTATTACGTTAAGTAGAAATACACTACTTAATAGTAATGATTAATTAGCCTATTATCTTATACAATATTGTAGAAATGATTAGCTTATAATGTTAAGTAGAAATATACTATTTTATAGTAATGATTAGCCTATTATCTTATACAGAATATTATACAATATTGTAGAAATGATTAGATTATTACGTTAAGTAGAAATATACTACTTAATTGTGATGATTAATTAGCCTATTATCTTATACAATATTGTAGAAATGATTAGCTTATAACGTTAAGTAGAAATATACTATTTTATAGTAATGATTAGCCTATTATCTTATACATAAATATTTTACAATATTGTAGAAATGATTAGCTTATTACATTAAGCAGAAATATTATACAATATTATAGTAATGATTCGCCTATTATCTTATACAGAATATTATACAATATTGTAGAAATGATTAGCTTATTACGTTAAGCAGAAATATTATACAATTTTATAATAAGCATTAGCCTATTATGTCACGCAGAAATATTATACAATATGTATGTAATGATTAGCTTATTATCTTATACAGAAATTTACAATATATATGTAATGATAAGCTTATTATATTATACATGAATATTGTACGATATTGCAGTAATAATTAGGTTATAATATCATATTTCAATTTAAGTACAATGTTGAACTTATTATCAATTACTTCTTCAGTTCTTCAAACCCTTATCTGCACCCCAATGGTGCATAGGGCACTGCATCATATAAACGCAGTATTATCTTGATTGTTAACATATGAAGGAAAGGTAATCAGCCCTCTGCTTCAGGTACCGGTCCAGGGTATTATTGAACAAATATTATGGTGAAAAAATCACTAATATTTATTTGACCTCCCTCCTGGGAATCGAACCCGGGACCTCCAGAACGTAGCCGAGCGTGCTGACCATTACACTACGGAGGCGGAGAATTATCAATAACAATAAAGATATATCTAATTTTACATCATTAGGCAGTGCCCCAAGTAACATAAGGTGAGGATAAAGTAAAAAGAAGAAGAGGATTAAAAAATATGTTATAAATTAATTATCCGTAAAATATGTTACACTAAAATATTGTTAAATATTCCTAAAAAGGCTGTACTAGAGCTTCACCGATTTTTTCAAGAAATTATAGAAAAAAAAGTTGGTCGTAAAATAGAGAAATTCCGTTGATAATTTTTCTCTGTACCCAAAACCATACAAAAAGATTTTTTTAAATAATTATCGTGATACGTTGTAGTTTTCTTTTACAAACCAATATTTTTTAACTATGAAGCTGTTAGGTAGGATAAACAGTGTAAGAACTGTCATTTTTTATCATATGGGACTTGTGACGCTTAAAAAATCTCCGCTGCATAACAAACAACTGGTCGCATCACTTTTCAAAAATTCCTCATTTGTATGGTAGTTTTTCGGCTAGGACAAAAATTCGGAAGAAAAAAACAGTTATGCATTTGTACGACCCAAAAGCATCGTAAGACTTATTTTCCGCAATCTGACAACCGGCTATTATAAAATATTATGTAAACAAGAAAAAAGGTGTGTCGTTAAGCAAATACATAAAGACGATGTGACAATATATTATGCGTATGTAAAAAAAATAAAAGCAAAAAACGATCAGTATAATGTAAAAATAATCATATTCCGGTCTACAAAATGACGTGTTTATAAATCTAATAGTATTATTGATAAAATAATAATGTTATCAACAAGTATATTATACTTTTATAGCGATATTCTCGTCTCGACTATCAAAGTCATGTGTGCGATAAACATAAGTAATTCCGCGTCTAAAAGTACAGAGCACCTTGGAGAAAACATAAATAAAAGCCAATGTTAAGGTCGTTCACCAATAATAGATGATGTACGGCAAAAAGTTGTAAAAAACGGGATATAAATGGAAACAGGATGCATAAAATACACCCTTCGGATACCGACATGTTTGGTCATTTCTATAACATACGTTTAATGTTATTCTAGCCACGTTTGGATTCTTAAAGCACAAAGAAACAAATGAAGAATTTCGAAGGACGCTCTTTAGCAGCTTGAAGCGGAAAAATACTGGACAATAATTGACAAGCGCAAGCGGTCCGCGAGTTGACAAGGTGTACGGCGGCCGATAGCCTCCCGAGCGTCTCATATCGCAGATATACATTTTTGCGTCTCGTTAAACTGAAAAATAATGCAAGTATTTGTTACGATAATTCCTAATTCTGGGATTACGCACGATGATGTCATTATGCTCAGGCCATTAAAGTCCAGTCTCCATTTGCAAGTCGCCATGCGACGTCGAGGGAAGCCTTTCAAAACCGCAATTGGCAACTGATAAAAGCGAGAGTGACGCATTTTCAAAGGATTTTTTTTAAAGAATTCTTATAATGTTCGAACGAAGCATTTTCGGCCTAACGCATCAGATCGTCACGCATATCGAGTCACGGCCAGGCCATTCCCCTATTACACATTACACCCCACCCCCCTCGAGAATAAGATAACAGCTGATTAGAGGTTGCTGTATTGATTTTTACACCGCATCATATGCTCGAGTCCCGCTCTTAAATTAGGATATCATTGCAAGTAGACGACGTACCCTGGGGTAATTGAAAAAAATACGCGAACGCTGCGAAATTAACAATTACCTGAACACTTGAAGTCCTTTGTGCTCGCGAACATATCTGCCAAAACTACACTGTTTAATTTTACGTGGGCGTCTAAATGCGGACACTCCATTTTTTCTTTTTCAAATAACCTTTACATTCATTGACACACCTCCCGATTAAACTAGAATGGCATAAGCGAGTTCGTAAAGTCACCAGATTCGAGTCTGCGTGCACAAACTGCCAAACATCCACTACGAGCAGCAAACATAACAAAAGTACGAGTACGGCGTACCAACTTCAAGGCCGTAAAAATCACCTAGCAATGCTAATGAAACTATACCAATGACCTTTGTGTATAGCTAAAACCGATTATAGATATTAGAAAAATATTAATTTACTCCTTGTTTTATCTGTTCATAACCCAATTTGCCTGAAAATGGCCAAGCATCGATGAAGTTTAATCAAAACGACAACATTAGAAAAACTAAAACTAATAATAATGTTGCCCAATAATAAATATCGCCATTTGTCAGCATATTTACTATGGACAATAAATTATTATATTTACAAATACAAATCTTTTTCGTTTCTCATGCACTTATTTAACCATTTTTTATTGACTACGCTCAACAAGGTTATTATCGATTTCATTCCCGATTTCTTAGAAATAATAAAACTTTTTTTTTACTTTTTTCTCCCTCATCTTGTTTTTTTATTTATTCATTTACTATCAAGCTATTTTCTACCAAGTCCGCCTTCTCTTCATCTTAACGTGTCGCGTCTGGTCCCCCCGAGGTTGACTATCACTGTGAGAATATGTCTCTATTTCGGGTAGCTCGAAACAACTCCTTGACGCTCCGTATTCCTGTCCACTTGTTTATATTATGGAGCCAGGAGATTCGCCTTCTTCTGATACCTCTTTGACCTTCAATCTTACCCTTGACGATCTATTGCAGCAGCTTGTACTTTTATCCTCTGAGCCCATGTCTCAAATAGGGCTCTTCCTGGGTTTTAATATTCAATATTAGTTTCCCTATCAGCTGTGGCTCAATAACATTCAAGGAAGCTTTGTATAATGTAGATCTAAGAGTCAAAGTTAACAGTGTTCGTATCAACAACATCACATACGCCGACACAGTTATTTCGGTTGGTAGCATTGAATACTTACAAATGCTCAACATAATGAATGATGTTGGTGTGAGACTAGGAGTTAATGTGACTGTGGGCAAAACAAAATTTATGGTATTTAGTCAACAGGATTGTGCCTTAAATTGTATGGGACGAACATAGAGAGGGAAGAAGTTCAAAAATCTGGGTAGTATCCTGGTGGAAGGCCTTGACCCAGAAATTTAAATTAAGTGTAAGATAGAAGCAGCATGAGCCGCTCTTAACAAAGGAGTCAAACATTATGCGAAGACCTCAACCTGAAACTTAAAAAAAACAGTTAGTCAAATGCTACGTATGGTCTGTGTTAATTATATGGAATTGAAATGTGGACCCTTAAAATGAGTAGCGTGCACTGGTTGTACGCATTTGAGATGTGGATGCATCGAACAATGCTTCGGATACTCTGGATGGACATGTCAGCATGTGCGCCTTTTAAAAAAAAATAACTGTCAAGTTGTTGCAGTGAAGATGAAACATGGTCCCCAGGATTTGAAATCTCCGATCACAACCCTATTCGAACTATGTATAGATTTTTTTATTTAAAATTAAAAAAAAGAGTAATACATAGTATGTAACAACTACATACCACGTTATCTTAATTCTGCGCTTAAAAATTGTACAGTATATAGTGATATATTATAAGTCACTCGGGTCAATTTTTCAAAATGGGTTGCAAGCCACAAATCAGTTACGAGTGAGCTTCATAATTCTGGTTTCCTATCTCACACCCAACACCATTCTTATTCGGCAAGCAATTTTCAATTTCGAAAAGATTTCTGCTGCTGCTTTAAGGTGACGGAGAGAGTACAAACCTCACTTACCTAGGTTAAGGTTTTGTCTTTAAGGGATTTGTAATGATTAAAACCTGTATTGGAATAGATTTTGTCCCTCAGAAGGTGTATAGGCTTGGAGGCTGATGTAGATGTTAATCAGCTTATTATGGACCACACTGACAACGGAGTAATTAAAAGAGCTTGACAGACCAGCAAACAATCTGTGCTACAGAGGAGCCAGATGTGGAGAAAGTTATCTTTGTAAGTGAATGTTGGTAATCTGGGAGAGACTTACTACAGAAATCATGTTTTCGGAGTTGGTCAAAAGGGAAAAATCTAGAAAAAGTTGTAACTGATCATGAGACGGACCTTTTTAATATTTGTCTAAATCGTTCCCGAAACATTCTGAAAGAGGGAATGAAACTCACCTCTTTAGAGAGGGTTTAATTACAGTATGGTTCAAAAGGGAAAATCATTAATAAATAATTTTTTATACCAACATGTGTAGGTTTTATTTAGATTGGTACATAAAATTGATTTCCAATTATACCCATAAAACATCAAATTTTGATCTATACAGTGCCTTTATTTATCCCCTATCCATTTATCAATATTTTTAATTCACTAATGACGAAGTTTAGTACAATTAGCAATTGTGAATAATTTATATAGGTTCACTAATCTTAAACAATTATGTATGTATGTATTACCTCAGGGTTCCAATTACAAAGTAGCACTACAACTATTAACATGACTTTTATCTCCAGGTGTAGGAGGGAACAAAAAGCATGCTCCTAGCTTTCTCAACTCCCACGCGTTTAGCCCTATCGGTACTCTTCTAACTTACTGCCGTTAATGACGGATACAGCAGAATTTCAGCTAAGAACAGTTATTAGTTTTTTTTAAAGGAATAACTCATAAACCCTCTGCTTTTGTATGCGTAGTAAGGATAGGGAAGGTAAATGTGAAAAACACATCACATACACCCAGACCAATACAAACGAATTTTTTCTTGAATTTATTTTGCAATAGGCAAGAATCAAACTCGCGACACTAGTTTCAGAGCCGAGCGTCTAACTAACTACGCCACGGCGCCTTGTCACTGCCCTTAGTGAGCATATGCCCTAGTATGTTTGCATATGCTCACAAATTTTTATCTCTATCTTTCACCATTTTAGCAGATATCAAATACAACATAATAATCACATTAATATACAGTAAAACTGTACTTATTTATTCTACTGATTAAAACACAATGAAAACTTAAATTATACGACTGAAATAAGGAATAATGTTTTTTTTTAAATTATACATAAATGAAACACATAAATTTCAGTATGAAATTTTTAATAAAAACATACTGTTATCTTATAAAATAAATTTAGGTTCTCCTGTTGAAGGATTGGGTGACGGGTTGGGTCAACTGAAGGCCGGTGATGTTGTTGAAGTCCAACATCTTCAACATCTCCTTGGTGTCGGGATCCACCTCGATGATGTCGTGCTCCAGGGCGGACACTTCGGGAACGTAGTTGTCCCTGCGTTCTCTCTCTTCTTCCTGGAGCTTGACGGAGATACCTCGCACCTGGGAGTGGCGAAGGCGCCTCATCAAATGGGTGACAAAGCTGAAAACAAGGGATACCAAGTTTAGTCAAGTGCTGAATATTTTTAAATTAAAATATAATGAATTTACAAGGTCAGTCTGCCAAGGTTTGTCATCAGTAACAATAAGATAAATTACGAAACCATGTAAATTGAAATCATCATGTTTTACATAAACAATACATATAATAAATATTTTGAAGGTACTACAAAACATTATATGCTACCGAGCAAAAGTGACACCTCTACCTGAATAAATTTTTCGAGAACTTCTCTAAAGCATTTAATAACCTGTATACTTTGATAAATAAACATATTTAAAACAGGTCAGGAAGCCAAGCTAGCAGTTCACAACGGCATGCTGGTACCGACACGAATGTATGGAAGCGAAACATGGAACTGGCAAAGGAAGGATGAAAGCAGAGTGAACGCTGTTGAAATGCGCTCCCTCAGACGAATGTGTGGAAAATCATTGTATGACAGAATTAAAAACGAAGATATAAGAAAGGAATGTAAGGCTGAACGAGGCATAATTGAAAAGATTAGGAAGAATTCTTTACGATGGTATGGACATGTGGAGCGAATGGATAACGAGAGAATGACTAAGAAAATGTATGTGGCGAATGTGAGAGGGAAAACAGAACGAGGACGACCGAAAAAGACTTGGCACGATCAGATCAATCAGAACCTAAAATTTGGCAGTGTCAAAAGTCTGCGTATCGGAGAGCATGTATGACTAGATGTATGGATGTGAAGGAGGCGAGGAGTGTATGTCAGGACAGAAGAGTGGGGCGTTCCATCCTCTCTGCCTACCCCTGCGGAGAAACGGTGTGATGGTAGTAGTAATAGTAAAAAAGGTCATCTGATTTTTGTCATTTGTTGATAAAAAATATGAGATGCTGTAGTTTTGCGAAAAAGAATAGAGGTGTTCACTTGTAACCAACAAGGTTATGCCAGAGCAAGATTCGATGATAAAGAAGTTTGCATCAACCCGCAGATCTGTTTCAGCTCTTGCCACTTGCGAGTAACGGCCCTGTCCGCTAGCTGGAGCCAGAGAGATACCCAGTAATCCTGATAATGAGTCTTCAACGGAGGTCTGATGGTCGGTGCACTACAAGGCACCAGGAGGGGTGAATAGAAGACGAGCCGAAGAACAGAGCACCGGACAGGAAGTCAAACTCCATGGCTCGATGAACAACTTTCCGACGGGATCAAGTGTCAGTACAGAGAGGAGAAGTGGTCTCAAGATATTAAACATGATTCCCATCCATGTCACACTAGTTTTTGGTGATTGTATTGAGAAAAGTGGCAGCACTGAACTTAAGTCATGTCTTGTGGTGACAACTACTAATTTCACAAAAAAAAAACACTTTTTATTTTAATATATTGTCGACTAAAGACAATATCATGAAATGGCATTCATCTTTCCCTTCCGATGCTAAAATAAAAACACGCGTCCCGGTGTTGGGTAGTCACTACACAATAAAAAATTAGCAATTTTAAATTGGAAAAATAAGGACATTTATAGCTAATCCCCCTAATTAATTATAAATGAAGTAAAAAATTATAATAGTTCAGATTTATTTGCTGAAAACATTAAAAAACCGCTCACGGAACAAGCATAGGTCCACTCTTGTCAGAAGCTCAAAAGCGACTGCCGCTAGCCAGAGAACATTGAGCTTTGAGCTCTTCACGCTTGCACAGTGTAAGTACGCAAGAGTGAGATGCGAATATAGTGTCGCGGTTCCCGAACTCTCTTCACGCACTGTTTAAACGCGAATTTGTTTCCGATATTCACAAAATACCTCTGATATACCTGATAAATACTGATTATGAATAATATTATTTTTTAAATCAATTCATAAATACGTTATGGAGGAATACCTAAAACCTTAGCCTTGTATTTATTATATTTATAGAGATATTGATGGTTGTTAGAGGCAATGTACAAGGTACACAACACCAGGAAGGGAGGGTTAAGGGGATAATTCAAATACACTGGCACATAAACCCAAAAAATGGTCATTATTAAGGTTATTTTATCTAAAAACTGGATGTAGGAGATTATTTAAGCTGTTACAATGTTCAGTGAGAGAAATGAAGCTCTGCAAATGTTTTCATGGGAAGGGAATTTGCGATGCCACAAGTTAGGGTCCTAATGGTGCCTAGTTGAACTACATAAAAAGCATCTTCATTTTCACAATGATTCTTTAATAACGCCTAAAATTCACAAAAAAGGACAGCTTTCTAATATGCGTAACTCAACAGACTGTGGTCATTTTAAATACATGCAGGAAGTTGAAGGTTAAGTGGGATATTTTGCTTTTTAAAGAGAAGTTTTGAAATCTCTAATCATAAGGTGATACTTAAAAGTAAAAGATGTATATTTTTTTAAAAAGAGACAGGTTGCAATTATAGGACAATTTCTTTTTAACAATAAAATATCGTATAAAACACGGTACAAAATTGATTCATTCAACAATATCATCTGTAATCTGTCAAATTTTTTAAACCACAAAATAAGAAATGCATATAAAATTGACTGCATAAATTCAATTCACTAGCTAAAAATTATTTCTCAAGAAAATTTAGTAAACGTTATGGGAGTAATTTTAATTAGTTTGAGCTATGCAATTATTGAAGTGAAGATCCTAGACATTTTTTCCACTAGTCGATTAATAAATTAACAATATCAAATCACATAAGCATATATTATCCAAGTTTTAAAAAATATTAATCTTGAAATTATATTGTTTACGAAATGTTGAGTGACAGTTGAACAAATAGATTTCGGCGTATTAAATATTAAAGAAATTGCCCGAAATGAATAAATATACTAGTTGAAACAGCGGAATCAATGGTGTAATAATGATTTACTCACCCGGCAATCTTGTTCCTCAGGGGTTTGGTGGGAATATTTGCGATTTCCTCACATATCCTCTTATTAGTGTCAAAATCGAGTGTCAACCGAGAATAATACTTCTCGATTATGATTTTGGAGTTCTTCTTGATAGTCTTCGTCCTAACGCGACCCTAGAAGAAAACAACATTTTGACACATGACAATAACCAACAAATTTTTAATTCACATAACTGACACGTCAATATTTTTTAATCCGGTAAATTTGGAAAACGCATGATTCGTATAAATCAACTTATATATAATAATTTAAGGATGGCAGTGATAAAATTAGATAAAAATTAATAAATATCGAACACCAACCATCTTGGTAAATTGTTAACCGGAAAGAAAGGAAATCGGTGTTGCCTGAATGCATGAAATTATTCTCTCCTTTTTTTTTTAGCATCCCATATTTTTACCGGGGTTAAAAGTTAAGTATATAAAAAAATCCTTGCAGGAAAAAAATACGTATATAATCATTGCATATAAGCTACTTAAAACTTTTTGCAAACATCGAAATTGTGTAAAAGAAACACATTTTACAGTTTAAGTTAATGGGTAAATTATCAAAATTATTCTTAAAAAACATATGAATACACAATATATATATATAAAGCTGTATTATAAAAAGAATAAGCATACCTTGCCTACCTCAGAACAGGTATCTCCAAATACCTAGTGAGGATAGACAGTGTTCAATAATAAAAAATAATAATAAATACATGTTTCTATATAAATATGTATAACTTAAGTACAAAATTATATTAAATAATAAACGCTGTTCTGCAGCACTGAACCTGAAAAAAAAAAAAGAACATATTTAATATTGCTGGTAAGAATGAAAAATATGACGTATTGTTTTTTTTAAATATTTTTTTTCTTGGCAGTTAAAGATCAAAAATGTATTCTGTGTGGATACGAAAAAAGACTGTATCTATCTTAAAACTTCTAAGAAGTGATTAATTAAAATCTGAAGAATTTTTTAAAACGTAGTAAGTGATGAAAACAGATTTCAACATGTTTATTAAATATTCAATATTTTACCCCAAAATGAAAAGTTATACTGTTTAAGGTTTGTACATGGAACCACCATAAACCATAACTAGTAAAAAGAGTGAATATTTTTGAAAACTTACATAGTACTCCATTGAACATTTCACGTTTTAGAATTGGATCGAAATGGTTCTCAAGCACAAATGCATATACGTGTGTATTTGGCTGATTTTTCTATATCCTTTTTTTTTTACGGAATTCTATAAAATAAACGTCATTAAAAAATTAAACCAAATTCTCATTCTTAAAATTGGTGTGTAAATATTTTTTCAAACACTCAAATACCATTTAAATGTATCAGGTAATCATAACAAAAATAATTTTGTGCAATTTAAAAAGCAAATTAAAGCTAGGTTATGAGCATCAACCACAGTTATTATGTCATATATTACTCTCTTTAGGTATTTGTTTAATGATATGGCATTTATGCTCTCTGAGAACAATGAAAACTAAAAAGACTCTACCAAAAGACAAATGACGTATACTAAAATAAATAATCCACAATTAAAAATTTATCAATGTGAAGTATGTGTTTCAAACTCATTACAAAATGTTTCTCATATTAAGTTTAACTTTGGAGTACCGATCAACCTATCGTTCAAAATTTATCACGATTTTTACCCACATTCATTCATTTATTCTATTTGAAATTTTGCATCTTTGCGTATTTTCAAATAATAAAACACAAAATTTCTACTGAAAATTTAATGGTTTGAATCTAAAAATGAATGTAGGTAGAGGTAAAATAAAATATCCCATGAAGTGTATGCTAATATTCTTTTCATAACCACAAGTTTACATGAAAACAAAATACATGTTTTCATGTGCGAGCAAAGAATGCAGGAAAACAGTTTTTTTTAGGAAACAATAAATCAGTGAATAATGATGTGCAGGTGAAATAAGTACTTAGCCCAAAAGATTTACGTAATATTTTTCACTGGCAGCACCAACCATGTAAATATTTTAGTACTGGTAAAAAAACTAACGCAGGTCAACAACAGATGTCGGAATTATTTTTCGACAAACTTATCTTTTAATTGACAGAAATTAATGTTTCTTTTTTGTAGAAAAATAAAATATTTTGATAAATTTTGTGAAAAAGGTTTAAAATTTCATCGTTTTACAGATACCGATATCTAGCGTCAGTTGCTGTTAATTTTTATTAGCGGTATGTTACAAATGAATTGTGTAAACAAACTTTGAATTGTGATCAACAGATGGACGGTGACATTTCGTTCGCGCAGTCGCATTCGGCTGTAAACAAAATGTCATTTGTGACACATTTATGACAGATTAGCGTTTGGTTATGGAAAGTTGTTTGTATTTTGTAAATATATCTACTAATTTTTGAGAACTCTTCAAAAGCGAATTTAAAACTGTAATATTATGTAAAAATTGTCTCGGCAAACGGGTGAATCGACACTCGGACATGGAAACATTACGTTGTTCACCGAGTCAGCGGGCGAAAGTGGGTTTGGTATTTGTATTTACTAGTTTGTCAGGCGATTTCGACCGCGTTGGTCGAGTGTTCGCGGCCCGGTTACCCGATTTTGTTATATTTTCGTGATTCCGGTTTGTGGACGGCCTGTCAACCTTTCATCTGTGTGGTATTGGTGCGTGAAAGTGTCAAAGGATAACCCGTTCCTAGGTTTTAACATGCCCGATGTCAACAGATAACAGTGGCTCTATTGAATCTGAGAGCTGAGACCTGAGAGTGAGAGTTCCCGTCTCTTCCTCGATAGATCACTGCGACAACTAGGTTTGTAGTCGCCTATAGTTGACAGCTGTCGTTTTGCTGCACGAGTGTTTTGTTATTCCACGCATGCGATGCCACAAGTCCGCCTGTGTTACTCCACACGTAGTTATCCCAAGCTTTTATATCACTTCCTCCGCTACACAACGTATATTTAATTAAGTATGTACTTTCACAAATCATTTAATACTACGATAAATTAAACGGCTACACCTTTTATTGTGCGATTTAATCGCGTAATTAAAATTCATTTTCAACCGGATGCAATTGGAATCTTCTTAGAAACCTACACGAATTATTTGGCAGTTGTCACATCACTGAAATATTAAAGAACAGTTTATAAATAGTCCCCACGGTCTAAAATTAATTCTCGTATGTTATAGGTAGGTGCCGTATTATTCGTCTTAGGAAAGTTAAAATAAAAAAAAAAAATATATATATATATATATATATATATATATATATATATATATATATATATATATATATATATATATATATATATATATATATATATATATATATATATATATATATATATATATATATATATATATATATATATATATATATATATATATATATATATATATATATATATATATATATATATATATATATATATATATATATATATATATATATATATATATATATATATTGGGTTGATGCAAAAGTTTTGACCGTTTTTTACATATATTTTTTTAATATTTTTTTTCTTGTGTATTATTTATTTAATAAATTATATAATTTCCATCAGTTCTTATAACCTTCTCCCATCTTTCTATCAACTTATAAATACCGGTAGTATAAAATTCTGTGGATTTTAATGCGAAAAATGAAGTAAGGGATGTTTTTACCTGCTCTATTGAATAATTTTTTTCATCATTTAAATTTTTTTGCAGTGATCGGAATGAATAAAATCAGAAAGAGCAAGATCTGGAAAATACAGTGGATGCTTGATAACATCCCAATTTAACTCATTTAGCTTGTGTTGGGTCATCATAGCCACATGTGGTCGCGCGTTGTCGTGATGAAACACTGCCCTTTTTCTGTTTACCAATTCTGGTCTATCCTTTTGAAGGACCATGTTCAATTTGGATAATTGCTGACAATATCGTTCTGTTGTACTTGTCTTATCGTGTTCCAAGACTTCAAAATACACAATACCCTTATTATTCCACCAAACACAAAGTATAATTTTTTTTTATGGATTTCGGCCTTCGAAGTTGTTAATGGGGCTTGTCCAGGTATAGTCCAATGTCTTTTTCTTGTCACGTTGTAGTACACGACCCATTTCTCATCTCCCGTCACCAAACGATCCAAAAAAGGTTCATGTTTTTGTCTCGCACGCAAAGCAACGCGCGTAGAAACACGATCCAATAAATTTGCAGCCGACATTTGATGAGGTATCCAAACGTCGTACAGCGAAACCATTTCCATACGCTTCAAATGTCTTAATGCGATTGTTTGGTTGACTCCCATCATTGACACAATCTCCCTGATGGTTAGACGTGGATTGGTGTCAATTATGACTTTTAATTCATCGTCATCAGACTTCAATGGCCGCCCGGTACGTGGTTTATCAATGAGCGAAAAATCTCCAGATCGGAATTTTGCAAACCATCTTCGTACCTGTCGAACTTTGATGACATCTGCTCCATACACTTCACAAATGTTTTTGGTTGCCACACTCGCGGTATTGTCTTTACGGAATTCATAAAGTAAACAATGACGTAAATGCACTTTATCGAACGACATTTTGAAAAAATATAAGGGGTTATTACTGTACTCTGGCCAGGCCAAAACTGAATAGAAAGTAGAGGGAAAGCATCCTTTATACAATGGAATCATAAAAAAAGAAGATACCTTTCATAATTTGTGAAAAAAAATTTTTTTACCTGGGATCATAAAAAACGGTCATTACTTTTGCATCAACCCAATATATATATATATATTCATATATATATATATATATATATATGCGAATATGTTACTTATAACTTATGCTTGATTTATTATAAAGTATTAATTGATGTAAAAAATGTCTTAATTGTACATGCAAAGATTACAGAAAAAATGAAGTACGAAAACATCATGATTTGACTATTAAAAAAATGATAAAAGTCACTTCAAAGGAATTACGGTTCATACATGATATAAAGTATTTATTTTATGTAATTCTTAAATTCTTGAAAATCTAAAAATAATAACTGTATTAAATAAAACTATTTAGGTAGGTAAGAGTGTTTATTTGTTTTATGTGTTTATGTAGTTTTATTGCCTGCTGCATGCGTTTGCAATATCTGACTGTTGGAAATTTATTTACTATAGAAATAACTTTAACTTTTACGTGCTTTTGACCTCAAATATGGTATGATTAAAAAAATATAGCAGATATATTTTCGTATTTATAAATATATATATATATATATATATATATATATATATATATATATATATATATATATATATATATATTTATATATATATATATATATATATGTATATATATATATATATATATATATATATATATATATATATATATATATATATATATATATATATATATATATATATATATATATATAATATATATATATATATATATATATATATATATATATATATATATATATATATATATATATATATATATATATATATATATATATTATATTAAACCCTTATCCGCACCACAATGGTGCATAGGGCACTGTGTCTTATAAATGCAGTGTTATCATGATCGTTTTACACATGAAGGAATGGTGATCAGCCCCCCGCTTCAGGTACCAGTCCATGGTAATATTGAATAAATATTACAGTGAAAAAATCACTTATATTTATTTTACCCCCCTTGAGAATCGAACCCGGGACCTCCAGAACGGTAGCCGAGCGTGCTGACCATTACACTACGGAGGCGGACTATATATATATATATATATATATATATATATATATATATATATATATATATATATACATATATATATATATATATATATATATGTATATATATATATATATATATATATATATATATATATATATATATATATATATATATATATATATATATATATATACATATATACACATGAGTATCTACATAATTTTTAAAAAATATGTAGATATTTAGACACGTTAAATCTCAAGATATATTTCTTTAAATTCAGGTAACATTTTACGTAATCGATTTTTTTTAAAACATTATTTTCGCATTGAAAAAATATTTTTTTATTCAAAATTATTATATGGTTTTGAAAAGAAAAGAGTTATTGAAACGTGATAAGTTATAAAAAAATAAATACAATTTTTTAAATATATGTACTAAAAAACAAAAGAATTTCTAAAAATCGGGTATGAGCAGACATGTGACCTTTCCGGTGTTTGCCGGAGAATGAAGCGACTTAAAGAATACTGGGCCTTTAAGGTGTTTCATTAGCATTGTAAAGACGTTATTTTTATAGCTATAGGTAGATATGGTATATCTTGCAGCTGGCATATCGTCGGCCAAATCTGTTAGCCTGTCAAATCCATACGTTCAAATTGCGCGGGGAACCTAACAACGTCTTATTCAATAATTTTCTAAAGATCTGTCCAAAAAGCTACTAATCTCTATAATATACTGAACAACATAATAAACAGCACATAAATGGTTAATAGATTTATATTATCCACTGACACTTCGTGATGGAATTGCATTTTTAATATATTATTAGATTAAAACCAATATTTTTAGCTTTTCCACTTTATTTTTATTAGCTATACAAGTCTGATGATGTCTGTAACGACGAAACCCGGTCGCTGGTCAAATAAAAATAAAGTGGAAAAGCTAAAAATATTGGTTTTAATCTAATAATATACATAAATGGTTGTCTACATTAGGGCGGGATAATAAATAGCCCGCAACTTGATTTTCTTGAAACTCAGGTAATTTAATGTAATTGCATTTTTTTGCTTAAAATACCGTAATTGTTTTGAAAAGAAAACAGATGTTGAAAGGTAAGAAGTTAAAAAATACTTAAATGTATTTAAAAAAAATGGTGCCCGGACAGTAGGTATGGCTTCTCATGCAGCCGGTCGCGTATTGACTTTGTTTATTTGACAGTATACCTTTGAAGATATAAAGAGAAAAAAGGTCTTTCAGAAAGTTTATAATTTAAATTAATAACAATTCCTTCCATATTGTATATACATAGCATACGTACAGGCTATGCACATGTTTTTCGTTTACATATGTATATATATATAGCCAGCCATTTATTTATAAGATAAATAGATATCGTCGTATTCTTCCTTCTTAAGGTTTTTTTAAAAATATATTTGTATATATATATATATATATATATATATATATATATATATATATATATATATATATATATATATATATATATATATATATATATATATATATATATATATATATATATATATATATATATATATATATATATATATATATATATATATATATATATATATATATATATATATATATATATATATATATATATACAAATATATTTTTAAAAAACCCATCTATTTATCTTATAAATAAATGGCTGGATAACAATAACAGTCACAATATTAATATTATTTATTATATCAGACACTGGACAATAATTCACCCTACACATGGATATGTCAACATCATAGGTGTCTCAACTTGATATGAAACATGGAAGTCTGAGCATCCCAGGGCTTACGACCAGGCATTTGGCTGACTAATGCGATCACTTTATGCCCTTGTGTAACGTTCACCATTCTGCCCATATTGAATTATTGTTGATGCCAGGTCGTAAACCCTCGGATGCTCAGACTTCCATCTTCTTTCATACCAAAATAACAAAAGATGTTTCTTATAAAGTTGAAAAACCTATGATGTAAATAATAGTGTTTAAGTAGGTATATATTTTCCTATTTATAAAAGAATGCGGGCTATTGAATGTATCCATGTAATGGTTATAATATTTATGGTAACGATAAGCTCGCAATGTCTGTAGAAAGTTGAGTTCCGAACTGGAAATTGTAAACTCAATACAATAAGACCAGCACACTAGTGTTGTGACTAATTGGTAACTATTACTTTTTTAGTTGATCGATTGAAATGGTGTTCGTTACTTTTTACCGGTATTTATGGAATTGAGAGTTTTTGATAGTCAAATTGTCAACTTTTTAATTGAAGTTTTACTTAGTAAATGTCACTATTTCTTAAAATCTATCGTGGCACATGTTTCGATGCATTCCGCACCGTTTTTCAAACACCGTTTTTGAAATACGGTGTTCGAAAATGATGCGGAAAACATTGTGAAATTAAACATATAAGAAATGTGCTGTTGTTACTTTCTTTTTTATTCAACCACATCGAGCCGCAGCCGTTTATGATTGCTTCTATACTGTAGAAATATTATGGTAAGCCCACTTGCTCCTTATCGCACACTTATCTAAAAATTATGTAATAAATTATTTAACTGTTTAATTGCTGAGATATATTTCTTGTTTTATGTACGGTAGGTATATGTATGATAAAATTTCTGAAGACTTTTTTGCAAAGATGGCCCATTTCAAATTTAGTGGACTTACAATGGGCGAAAATAATAGGTTTTTACAAAATACTTAATTCTATTTTTCTCTAAAAATTCGTTATATTTGTGAATATTATTTATGAATCAGAACTTTGAAAGACGCACGCTGCGACACAACTTCCCATCTCAATCGCCAAAATACATTGGCGTCATCGTCGGTATTTCGACGGAAGTACTTTTGGAAAGGTATACTAGAGTCGATTTATCGATTCTTAGCACTCTAACGGTTTTAAAATCTGACAACCCTCGTTATTTTGGTGTATTTTTTAAAATCCCTGCGACACAACTTCCCACCTCAATCGCCAAAATACATTGCCGTCATCGTCGGTATTTCGACGGAAGTACTTTTGGAAAGGTATACCAGAGTCGATATATCGATTCTTAGCACTCTAACGGTTTTAAAATCTGACAACCCTCGTTATTTTGGCGTATTTTTTAAAATCCCTTTATTTTCTACACATGTTCCGCTTTAACGAACACATTTCGTCTTTATTTGATCTGCTATGCTTTTCGTATTTCTTTCCCACACCTAAGCTTTTGATCACACAACACTATTTGTGTTCACCGCAGAGTTCTACCATCTACCATCTTACATACGTAGCGCGTAAGATTCAACAAACGTTCAGAAATATCTGATATCATTCATATCACATTTCCGCCTTGGCGTCTGCCTGTCGAGAGATTTTTCTTTTATTATTTGAACACATAGATGAACACAGATTATAAAAGGACTTGAAAAGTAACATTTTATTTATTCATAAAGTATTTGCGGTGTGTGAGGTGACGCGCTTTACGCTGGATTTTGAGGTTGATCAACCTCCCACTTTTGTTTTATTCTTTTAATTTAATTTCTTATATTCTTTTAATTTGTTTCTTTATTATATAAATTAAAAAAAAAAAACAAATACATTCCAATACACTCCTAATGACGCAGTTTGTCAAAGGACTCTTAAAGTAATTGTTCATTTAAAGTATAAACAATGAAAAAAATGTTACACCATACTCCACATTAACATTAATTTTTTGATAGATACACGCACAACATATATATATATATATATATATATATATATATATATATATATATATATATATATATATATGTATATATATATATATATATATATATATATATAGATACATATATAGTCATATATATATATATATATATATATATATATAATATATATATATATATATATATATATATATATATATATATATATATATATATATATATATATATATATATATATATATATATATATATATATATATATATACATATGCCATGCACCTATATTCATAAATCATGTGTAAAATCGTGAATGTTACACGTGTGTAAAGTGATCGCTTAACCAACCTATGTCGGGTTATTAACCCTGTAAATTCGCAGATTTTCGTATTCTTTTTCATCTATGTTGAGATGTCAAAATGTGTAACTAAGTCAAAATGTTAAAAATAAATTGAGAAACCCACATTTTTGAATAAGGATTTTGACGCACCCAAAAATGTTGTGAATAAAAAGGTCATCAAGAACTTTTTGATATCTAGGAACTTTTTTCAATGTATCGCTAAGATCATTAAGATCCATTAAGATTTTTTTTGGAGCTACGAGAAATCTATTGTAATGGCCCTGCCATTTCTCATTCGCACTTTTATTGTCCCTTTTAGAAAGTCGAGGGACTCGTCATTTGCTTGCAATATGTTGCCCGGCCTTAGGAGGAGATGCGTCCCACGACCATAAAACTATACAACATTTTAGGATTTTAGTAAATAGTCTAATTTGGTATTTCGTGAGAGTCGGGTGTAACATATGTAACTTAACAGAGCTGTTTGGAAACACATGAGTATTGACTGCCGTATTGTTGTTTTTAAATAAAAATATATATAAATAGTCGATAACGTATTTTTAATTAATACTCGCTAAAGTCCAACCTGCCTCCTGACAAAAAGGGGACTAAAGTGTCCTGTTTAATAGGGACGTCATCAAGTGCACGCGTACGCTGATCACAAAGTGTCGTCGCGCACGAGCACGCGTCCGTCATACTATTACACTATTGCCAACAGTGTCTAAAATATGTTTTTATGCGCCAGCATTTATTTCCTTAAAATAATAATAGATCTAGCCAAAGAACTAATAATTTATTAATAATCCCTTTTTGTAAATCCAGACTTGCGCAAAGACACTCATTTTTCATAGCTCCAATACTGTTCAACTTATTCCACAAAGACTATTTGTTAGATGTTAATTCCCTAAGTTTGTGTAAATTTAAAAATTTGCAAAGATTATTTATGGAAGAGACAGATTTAAGCTCCTTTTTCTTGTAGTACATGCTCGCTAGCTTTTTACTTTTTCATCTTTTTTATGTTTTTAAGTTTTAATTTAATTAAAAAAAATTGTTTTCTGAGAGTCAACTATTTTTTGTATTTTATATTTACACTATTATTCTAGTTCTACTTATTAAACCTATATACCCTTATACCCTTTACTATGACTAAATTATATTGTTTACCCAAACACAGGCCATGCCTTTGTGAAATCTTTTTTTGTATTCATTTTTATATTTTATTGATATTTTTTGTATTTGAATTTCTGTTATGGAAAGCAAAAGAATTCAAAATAAAGAAAAAAAATCTGGTTTTTCAGGAACGATCTACGTCTGATTTGCAACCTCTACTCAAGAACTGTTGTAGTCCCTATGATCACCAATTACATGTTCTGTTCATATCGATTTAGCTACTATTTCAATGAGATCGATCAAATTCATTGTATTTTATTAGGTACGTAATAAACTTGCATATTGAATGACATAATATGTTGATACTTTATCGCGTCGCATAATAAAAAGTTGATAAACAATAGTTAAAGTTGACACACATACTCAGCAGACAGGTAACAGAACGAATGTGCACTTGAACACAATAATTGATATATGAACACACTTGGTGAAGCAAATTACCTAAGCATGTGGGTTGTTTTATTAATAATGATCGCTAATTGTGTCGTATCCATATGTGTCCATCAATTATCGCAAGTGACGCTACACTGGCCATGTGGAACACACCAATGTGTGATTTAAATAATCACTGTGACAGTGATAGCCGGGATGTTCTATAGTTAGTGAGATATGTGTGATGAATCACTCGGGAGGAATTTCGAAATATTGCATACTCTACGTAAAAATGATATTTAAGACTGTTTTTGTATTTTTTTGGCAAAGCACCCTAACTCGAGTGATACATGCCACAAACAACTATTTTTTTAAAATAAACTTTATAAAATGAATTAACTTTGTTTTAACCACTTTTTATTAATACAATTTAACCTACCGGTTTCGACAAGAACCTTGTCATCATCAGGGTTTATTAAATTCTAAAACATTAAAATACTCTCACCAAAAACTCCACACTTCGTAAAAAATCCTAAATGCATTTATGTACTTATGTATTTTTACGGAGTGTGTGGAAGTTTTTGGTGAGAGTATTTTTATGTTTTTAATGTTTTAGAATTTAATAAACCCTGATGATTTAAGTGTGGTTTAAGTGATCACTTTACACACGTGTAACATTCACCAATTCTACCCATTATTGACAACCACACTACTCAAATTCTTGGAAGTTCTATACATATATAAACTAATTGAGAAACCTTGATCTTGAATCACTAGAACTTCACTAGAGACATCTATTGGTGAGATGTAAAGAAGCTTTTTACTAAGCAGAAACTCTTATATTTATATTTATATCTATAGTATTTGGACACCCACAAAATATTGTAATTTCATTCACCATTGTCATTTACAAAATTCTTTTAGTTTCCTTCGTCAGCATCTCTCTCCACTGCTAGATGAAGATCTCTTCTATATTTTTAAAGACTCCTCTTGTTTGGGGTTTTTTAATCCACTTACTACCCGCGATGGGGATAATGTCATCTACTCATCTTTTCTGAGACCTGCTAATTTACCTTTTCATGTTCCATGGTCTTCACCACAGAACTCTGGATGCCCATCTGTCCATTCCTTGTCTCATGCCCATGGCCATTTTAGTCTGGCAATACGATCTATCACATCAACAACTTTTTCCCCATGTCTGATTCTATCTCTCAATGAACGGAGACCTTTTTTGTCGGGCAACGATATTCGTTGGACGTTCTAATTCAGCAAAAAATGTGACTTAACCGCTTTTCGTTTCAAAGCGACGATATGATATTTTATTACATCTATAGCAGCATTAATTTGATTTATGAAAACAATCTCGATAAAACTATTAGACCATGATATAAATGTGATATTTCATTGACGCCTCTAACAGTTTAATGAAATCATTATTACCAAACAATAATGGCGAAATAACACTCTCCTTATCATTCATCGTTCACGTTGTGTAATACTATTTAAAAACACTACTTTATGACTACCGGTTTCGGAATATCAGGTCATTCCATCATCAGGTCAAATGTAGACTAAAGTGAAATATTCTCCTATTTAACATATCGCTCATACCTTCAAAAAACTTCATATATCAAAAATCGAAAATTTTCAGTTGTGCATGTTTTCTGAATGCCCAGAAAAACCATATCCCAGCAAAAGCGGCATATTTTTAATTTAATATTTACCCGCTACAGGGCAGAATGTGTTGTTTTTGCATTTTGAAGAAAAGGTATTGTTTAAATATTTTTTAAAATACTAAATATTTTTCAAATGGAGAAAAAACATTCAGGTTTAGTTTAGTATATTAAAAAAAATTCTTCTTCTCTTCTTCTCCGTCTTAATCCTCATTGCTGAGGGTTGTGACCCTTGCAGAAGCAATGACTCTTCTCCAGTTATCCCTTGACTGCGCTGCACGTAGCGCTCCAACCACTGAGGTGCCTGCTGCTGCCTTAATTTGATCGGTCCATCGTGTGGGGATCTTCCTCTCCCTCTCTTTCCCTCCAGGCTACCGATCACAACTAGTCGTTCCAAGCTATCCTCGTTGCCACGCGCAACGTGTCCAAAGAACTGGAGAATCCGTCGGGTACAGATATTGGCCAGAGACAAGCCATCCAAGCGTAGTTCCTGGCGAATGGACTCATTGGTGCGTCTAGCTGTCCATGGAATTCGGAGCATGCGCCTCCAACACCACATTTCGAAGGCATCAATTTTTCTCCTTTCTGCTGCTTTTATAGTCCATGTTTCAGCAGCATAGAGAAAAATGGAGTGGACCAAGCTCCTGACAAGCTTCATCTTGGTGTTGTTACTCACACCCCGGTCTTTCCAAATTTTGTCTAGCTTAGACATGGCACTTTTGGCGATGGCGATACGACGTCTAATCTCTCCTTCACAAGTTCCTTCATTGCTGATTTGAGATCCAAGGAACTGGAACTCGTTTATTATCTCTAAACCTTCCAGTGAGTTCCCGAGATCACCAAACTTCTTAGATCGATCTATGATCATGATCTTGGTCTTGCTTTGGTTAATCTCTAGTCCCAGTGCCTTGCTCTCAATCTCTACTCGTTTAAGGAGATCTACCATCTCTTTTGGGTCTTTGGCCAGAAGTGTTGTGTCGTCCGCATATCGTATATTGGACAGCTTTACGCCACCAATGGACACTCCTCCATTCCATTCGTAGAGAGCCCTGCGCATGATGTATTCCCCATAGATGTTAAACAGGTCAGGGGAGAGTATGCATCCCTGTCTTACACCTTTCTCAGTGGGGAAGCTTGCAGTGTTTATGCCATTGATTCTTACGATTGCCTTACTTTGGGCATAAAGTCCATAGATGAGTTTTATCAAATGGGATGGGACTCCCATCTCCATGAGTACTTTCCACAGATGTTCCCACTTCACGCAGTCGAAAGCTTTTTTGTAATCGATTAAAAAAAATAATTACATAAAACCTTTTCTTCAAAATGCAAAAACAACACTTTATGCCCTGTAGCCGGTAAATATTAAGTTAAAAATATGTCGCTTTTGCTGGGATATAGTACATTTTCTGGGCATTACGAAAACATGCATAACTGAAAATTTACGATTTTTGATATATGACGTTGTTGAAAGGAGTGAGCGATATATGACCATACCATAAAGTAAACAATGTTTTGCATAAACTAAATAAAGACGAAAGCTGTTAAAAATGGTAATCGCTGACCACTGGTTGTTATCAAATTGGGGTATTTTTTGTGTCCCATTTTGAGTGTCATATTTATCTTTGTAATGCAGTGTAAGGGTGTAGGGTGCTGAATTTTTGCTTGCTGGCCCAATTAGCTGTCTGTGGCTCAATTTAGCAGAACCGACTGTGTTATCGTTAATGTCATCTTTATTTTATTTATGGTGTCACGTTATTTTCGCATTGGACATCTTTAAAAGGGACTTTGTACACCTCTCACTTTTGATCTGTCTACTTTTTATAATGGATAAATAATGTTTAAAAAAAAAAACTTAAGTACTTACAAATAGTACCTACATAAAACAGTTCTACCACCAGATGTCGCATGCGTCGCACTGAATAAAAAAAAAGACATCAGATAGAAAAAATATAATATTCTGGACTGTCAGAATCAGATAGATAGATAGAAAAATATTATAAAGATAAATTAAGAATATACTTTATTTATAAACTTTAATTACAAAGCAACACATTGTTTATTTTATTATTATACACCCACTTTACATATTATTTACACCCAATTTACGAAGGAAAATATTACCACTATATATATATATATATATATATATATATATTTTTTTTTTTTTAAACCCTTATCCGCACCCCAATGGTGCATAGGGCACTGCGTCATATAAACGCAGTGTTATCTTGATCGTTTACACATGAAGGAAAGGTGATCAGCCCTCCGCTTCAAGTACCAGTCCAGGGTAATATTGAATAAATATTACAGTGAAAAAATCACTTATATTTATTCTTACCCCCCCTGGGAATCGAACCCGGGTCCTCCAGAACGGTAGCCGAGCGTGCTGACCATTACACTACGGAGGCGGACCCGTATATATATATATATATATATATATATATATATATATATATATATATATATATATATACATGTATATATATATATATATATATATATATATATATATATATATATATATCTATATTTATATATATATATATATATATATATATATATATATATATATATATATATATATATATATATATAATATATATATCTATATTTATATATATATATATATATATATATATATATATATATATATATATATATATATATATATATATATGTATATATATATATATATATATATATATATGTATATATATATATTTATTGTTTCGGCATTAACTTTGTGGTAAGACATGTTACAATAATTAAAGAAAACACTTCGTTTTTTACCACTTGAGTTTAATTATAGACTACATGTTTCAGAAGCTAAACTTCCATCATTCAGGTCTGTATAATAACTAAAATATAAAATATAAAATTGTTCTATAAATAAGGATAGGGGGAAAGTAAGGGGAAGGGGTTAGTCAAGGAACGGAGTTTGAAAACAAAGGAAAAATTGAAAGCAATGGCGAAGAATTTTGAAACAATATATTATTTAATAAATTATTATTAGAATTCAGGTTTTTTTGTATTTCTAAATTTTCAAGATAATTCATAATTTGGCCTTTATATGGAACAAGGTGTAATAATTTTAATTTATGGGAGTGAAATGAGTGATTAGTATCTATTATATGATTTGCAAATTCCGAAAAATAATTACTAACAAGACCGCTTTGATGTTCTTTAATTCTAATCTTTAAATTTCTCGCAGTTTGGCCAATATATTTTCTATCACAATCTCCACACGAAATTTCATAAACACCACTTTTTTGTAATAAATCAATTTTAGATTTTGAGTTATCGAGGATTTTATGTAAATTATTATTTGTATAATATGCAGGTTGGATATGGGAGGGTAAGATTTTCGAAATATTTTTAGTTATTGAACCCGTATATAAAATTTTTCGCCAAGATTTATTTTTTATTGAATCATTATTAGGTGCTGAATATATGTATTTTTTGGTAAAATTATTTTTAATTTTATTTTTTAACATTTTATCTATTAGCGCGCTATTATACCCGTTGTTTTTTGCTATTAGTTTAATTGTGTTTAATTCACGATTATAATTTGAGTTACTGAGGGGGATATTAATTAGTCTATTTAATAATGAATGGAAACTGGCCATTTTATGTGAAATGGGATGAATGGAATCAGCTGGAATGACTGTGTCAGTGTGTGTTGGTTTACGATATATATTAAAATCTAATTTATTATTTATAACTTTAATCGATAAATCAAGAAAATTTAGGGTATTATCGTCATTTTTTTCCATGGTAAATTTAATATTATTATGTAAAGTGTTGATGTGGGTAAGGAATGAATCTAATTGTCTATCAGTCCCAATAAAAATACAAAAAATGTCATCAACGTACCTAAACCATCTAAAAATACATGTTTTTACAATAGGATGATTAGAATTTAATAATTCTGTCTCAAAATCATTAAGGAACATATCAGCTAATACTGGCGAAAGAGGAGAACCCATTGGGAGTCCGTCTCGTTGTTCATAAATTAAGCTATTAAATTCAAAATAATTTTGAGATGTACAAATATCATAAATTCTAGTCATTTCTTTTACATACAAATCATCTAAATCTGAATCACATAATAGTTTCATAAAAACACTTTTGGCATCATCTATTGGGACGTTTGTGAATAAATTTACAATATCAAATGAAATAATTTTAGCATTAGAAGGAATATTTAAATATTTAGTTTTCTCAATAAATTCCAAAGTATTCTTTATGCTATATGTTGGTGAAAAAATAAAATTATATGTCATAAAATTTTTTCACCAACATATAGCATAAAGAATACTTTGGAATTTATTGAGAAAACTAAATATTTAAATATTCCTTCTAATGCTAAAATTATTTCATTTGATATTGTAAATTTATTCACAAACGTCCCAATAGATGATGCCAAAAGTGTTTTTATGAAACTATTATGTGATTCAGATTTAGATGATTTGTATGTAAAAGAAATGACTAGAATTTATGATATTTGTACATCTCAAAATTATTTTGAATTTAATAGCTTAATTTATGAACAACGAGACGGACTCCCAATGGGTTCTCCTCTTTCGCCAGTATTAGCTGATATGTTCCTTAATGATTTTGAGACAGAATTATTAAATTCTAATCATCCTATTGTAAAAACATGTATTTTTAGATGGTTTAGGTACGTTGATGACATTTTTTGTATTTTTATTGGGACTGATAGACAATTAGATTCATTCCTTACCCACATCAACACTTTACATAATAATATTAAATTTACCATGGAAAAAAATGACGATAATACCCTAAATTTTCTTGATTTATCGATTAAAGTTATAAATAATAAATTAGATTTTAATATATATCGTAAACCAACACACACTGACACAGTCATTCCAGCTGATTCCATTCATCCCATTTCACATAAAATGGCCAGTTTCCATTCATTATTAAATAGACTAATTAATATCCCCCTCAGTAACTCAAATTATAATCGTGAATTAAACACAATTAAACTAATAGCAAAAAACAACGGGTATAATAGCGCGCTAATAGATAAAATGTTAAAAAATAAAATTAAAAATAATTTTACCAAAAAATACATATATTCAGCACCTAATAATGATTCAATAAAAAATAAATCTTGGCGAAAAATTTTATATACGGGTTCAATAACTAAAAATATTTCGAAAATCTTACCCTCCCATATCCAACCTGCATATTATACAAATAATAATTTACATAAAATCCTCGATAACTCAAAATCTAAAATTGATTTATTACAAAAAAGTGGTGTTTATGAAATTTCGTGTGGAGATTGTGATAGAAAATATATTGGCCAAACTGCGAGAAATTTAAAGATTAGAATTAAAGAACATCAAAGCGGTCTTGTTAGTAATTATTTTTCGGAATTTGCAAATCATATAATAGATACTAATCACTCATTTCACTCCCATAAATTAAAATTATTACACCTTGTTCCATATAAAGGCCAAATTATGAATTATCTTGAAAATTTAGAAATACAAAAAAACCTGAATTCTAATAATAATTTATTAAATAATATATTGTTTCAAAATTCTTCGCCATTGCTTTCAATTTTTCCTTTGTTTTCAAACTCCGTTCCTTGACTAACCCCTTCCCCTTACTTTCCCCCTATCCTTATTTATAGAACAATTTTATATTTTATATTTTAGTTATTATACAGACCTGAATGATGGAAGTTTAGCTTCTGAAACATGTAGTCTATAATTAAACTCAAGTGGTAAAAAACGAAGTGTTTTCTTTAATTATTATATATATATATATATATATATATATATATATATATATATATATATATATATATATATATATATATATATATATATATATATATATATATATATATATATATATATATTTATTATTTATACTTCTCCATACAAATGTGCAATAGAAGGATTTGTCAACCAACAGTTCCAGATTTACCCATATACTATTTATATACACCTGCAAAAATCAAGTTCCACGGTCTATTTTAAAAAATCCTATTCAAGACCCTTACCATAACTGATATCATTATCTTTAGAATTTTTTTGTCATTCTTCATAAAACAAAACATGAATTTATTAAATTTAAATTCACTTTGTCAGAAAATTAATAAAAAAAATCATGGGTTTCAACCCCTCCCTTGATGTGAATATAACACAGAATTTTGTCTACGTTGTCTCTTACCAGTCTGATGATGTCGGTAACGACGAAACACGGTCACTGCTGTCAGGCGACAGTATGAGATTATGATTTTAAAATTATTTTTTCAACAATCATTTTGTAACTATGTGTATACTTATGTAGATTTTTTTATGTATACTGGCATAAATAAATACCTCAATAGTAAATTTGCCATTTAATTTATAGGACTCAATTTGGTTTGTGTTCCGTCCAATTTCAATTGTAAAACGTCTCATTTGGTTTGAAAAACGTCTTATTTGAAGTGAAAACCCCTTTAAATCTAAATAAGAATAATTATAATATAAATTAATGTTTTTTTTTATAATCTCGAAGTCATGGATTTGAAAAATACCGTCCTGATTGCATTTCTTGTTTATAATACATACATACAAACATACCATGTATGCGATGCGAATCGTAAGGATTACTTTTGTATTGTTTAAAATAGTATATTACAACATTGTGACATCATAAAGCAATGCATTCATGAACCAGTGGTGTTTATTATCTCTCTCATGCATAACTTTAATTGCACAATAGTTGTATTATAATACACACAGTAATGTTATACAAATTCAAATATGTAGAGCGAAAATATATAATTGATAGTTTCAGGACTTCTATAAATGCGAATGTGTACGATATCAATTACTTGATGCAAAATGTTTTTACAATTTTTTAAAATTCTTTATTTGTAAACATTTATTTAAATCACAATTTATACATATTTAGATCTTTTTTTTTGCAGAGACCCACCAAGCCACCTTAAGTGTCTTGTCGGTGGAGTTCTTTTTTAATACATTTTTTATTACTTTTAATGATTTTAACCTAATATAGACACAAAAAAGAGAAAAAATTAAGAATATAAACATTGTACAATTTTCATAAAATTAACTCTTGATCCCATTCTTTTATTTTGCCTTAATTTCATATTTTTATTTTGACCTCTAACATCCGTCGGCAACTAAATTAAAAATGTTAAACGATATATTGCAGTCTTCGACTCCCATATTTATTGTTAATTCTTGGATATTAATTATTGATTTTCAATATGAGTATTTTGGATATTAGATACATACATGTTCGAACGCTGGGACAAGTAAAAAATGTAAGGCTGAGATAAGCATTATCGATAAAACTAAATAAGGTGTGTTGAGATGGTTTGGGCATTTGAATCGAAGAAAGAACAGTAAAACAAAATGTATGAGGAAATGTGACACCATGATCCGCTTCCCCGCAGGGGTAGATAGAGAGAATAGAACGCCACACCAATATGTCCTTGCGAACAATCTTCGCCTCTCCCGCGTTCATGGATCTCCTCGTACATACCCGCCAATTATTTCGACTCATGACCTGACCACTTTCAAGTATTTGGAATACTTGATCATGCCAAGTTTCCCCGGCCTTCCTCTGCTTCTATTACCAACCACCTTCCTCTCATAAATTTGTTTTACGATCCTATCTTCACTCATTCGATTCTCATACCCAAACATGTGCTAATATAATATATGTACGAGTATATACATATGTATATATGACATTTCAAACGACATAACTAAATAATTGTTTTTCACATCAACAAACAATATACATATAATAACTGTAAAATGTATATTTACAAATCAAAATACAAATACAAATAAAATGTACAAACATAAATTTTAACAATACATATTTACACTAATATTAAAAATAAATTAGCCATCGTTGATTGACTTTGCGAAAAACTCCTAAACAAATGGAGCGATGTACAAAGCAGCCTTCCGCATGACATGGCTTTATTTCGCTGAATACATTCACTAAGCATACGAGTTACATTTTCGGTTTGTAAAATTTGAAATGAAAATAGCGAAAAAACATTTCGAAACACGGACTGTTTAATTTGCGCGTGTAAACTAGACAGTTTTTCTGGTCAAGTGATCTTCGTATTTCATCCTTTGAAGAATTTCAAACAATTGCATTTAGTAATTAACAATTTATTTATTTAAAAAATATATGTATTTTTATTTTATTAAACTTTATGTACAGAAAAGAAAGATATACATTAGCGGGCTCATTGCTAAAAAACAATATCTTCCTACCAACCAAAAACAGACTTGTGAAATTAGTCAAAACATTTTATACTTTATATAGTTGTTTGAAATCAGAAGGTAGATATTGGTTGAGCATAAAAAATCAGAAAAATCACAAATTACTGCTGAATTAATTATGTACCTACTTTATATTACATTTATATGAATAACACATATAATATTCCCAATGAGTAATTTCTATATATTACTCATTTGAGGATTAAGGTTAACGAGGTAGGGACCTACAAAACAAAAAAATTACAATAAATTAACTAAGCTACGTAAAAAACAAAAGCAAAGAGTGGAATACGATAAAAATAATAAATTTAAAAAAAAAACATAGTAGGAACAATACTAAAAAATAAATAGGATTGACATGCAAATAATAAAGTAAAAAAGATAAAAAAAGATAAAATGTGAAAAAAAACTAACGTAGAGCAAAATTTTAAATATAAAACAATGAATGGGTATAGTAAATAGGCACATATAAACAAACATGAGGTAAGAAGCAATGATTAAAGAAAACACTTGTTTATACCACTTGAGTTTTATTAAAGACTACATGTTTCGGAAGTTAAACTTCCATCATTCATTACATAAAGGCCAAATTATGAATTATTTAGAAATCCAAAAAAACCTAAATTTTAATAATAATTTATTATATAATACATTGTTTAATACATTGTTATAATACATTGTTATTGTCCGCCTCCGTAGTGTAATGGTCAGCGCGCTCGGCTACCGTTCTGGAGGTCCCGGGTTCGATTCCCAGAGCGGGATCTAATAAATATAAATGATTTTTTCACTCTAATATTTATTCAATATTACCCTGGACTGGTACCTAAAGCGGAGGGCTGATCACCTTTCCTTCGTGAATTAACGATCAAGATAACACTGCGTTTATATATGATGCAGTGCCCTATGCACCATTGGGATGCGGATAAGGGTTCGACTTGTTTCAATTCTTCACCTAACTTTCCCCTCTCCTTATTTATAGAACAATTTTATATTTTATATTTTAGTTATTATACAGACCTGAATGATGGAAGTTTAACTTCCGAAACATGTAGTCTTTAAAAAAACTCAAGTGGTATAAAACAAGTGTTTTCTTTAATCATTGTAACATGTCTTACCACAAAGTTAATGCTGAAAGAATAAATAAGGTAAGAAGCATATTTAAAGAAAACAAATGAGGAAATATAACTAATTACTTACACAAATATCTGTGAATAAAGTATTTTTTTTCAGTTGCAATGATTAATCAATGTTAAAAAAACCTATATAATATCACTAAATTAGTTTTACTTCATTACACACGACTAGTTTCCAAAACTACAGATGTAATATCGAATCAATAAAAAATGTGACTAATAGATACACGAGATTTAACACGAAATTTACGCGAGATAATTGTATTAAAAAAAATAAAGAAACACAATAAGATGAGAGTGGTTTGTTTTAAAATGTACAAATATAGAAATTTGTGTAATACATCTAGAAAGTAATGAAATACTTATTGAAATTCGCTCAACATATTGAGCTAATTGCCCAACACGGATAGAATTAACTCAACACATGTAACAAATTGCTAAATACGTAAAGGAATTCACTCAATACGTGTGGCAAATTGTGCGATACATACTGCAAATTGTCCAATACTGATAGCAATTCACTTAGCACGTGTAGAAAATTGTCCGATTCTTAAAGGAATTCACTCAGCGCAAGCAGCAAATTGTACGATGCTTATAGAAATTCAGAAAATTCTGCGATGCTTATAGAAATTCACTTAGGGCATGCAGCAAATTGTGCGATGCTTATAGAAATTCACTAGACACATGCAGAAAATTGTGCGATGCTTTTAGAAATTCACTAGACACGTGCAGCAAATTGTGCGATGCTTATAGAAATTCACAAGCCACATGCAGAAAATTGCGCGATGCTTATAGAAATTCATTGAACGCATGCAGCAAATTGTGCGACGCTTATAGAAATTTAGTAAACAGCATGCGTTTTCACAGTCGCTAAAATATTGTTTACCGACAAGCATTGTGAAATTAAACATATCTATTATAAAGTATGCCTTTTTCTTTCATTTCCATTTAACCAGACTGAACTGCAGCAAATCCTGGCTGGGCACACTTAGTTCTGCTGATTTTAACCGACGCAAATGAAATACGAGTACCTATGTATGTACCATATTTAAATTTGGCATGTTTTCCTGCACTCATTCGAAAAAATAGCTATCTTAATGGGTTTTGGTATTTTTCATTATATTCTTTAGCAGTAAAAAAAACTATTAAAAAATATCACGGGGGTGTTCATATAATGTGCTTTTTGATCTTTTGATATTTATTATCGGGTCGCCGTTAATTCGCCTCTCCATTTTCCGGCACCTAAACAATATTTTTGATACATTAAAACACAATTATATGCATATTTAAAACAAAACCATGTAATTTCTCATACTTCAATAACGATGGATTCGGGCGTAGTGTGTTAAATACTGGAAAATTTTCCCTATCGCGGAAAAATGGAGTTTCAGAAGAAAATATAGGGTGTATTAAATTACAATGGAATTTGTAATTTATTGTGTTATCGTGACACATGTTGCAAATTTAAGGTCTGCAAATGATTTGTTACGTGTACAATATGGCCTGTTGTAAAGGATGATGTAATTGGCTGAGTTGATCACAATTCGGCATGCACTGTGTAGCTAAAAACATTCAACACGCAAGAAAAATTCTTTACTACAATTCTTGGTAAAATTGGTTAGAGCGAACGTGTACAAAGTGTGGTTTTTGTTCTTCCCTGTTCTAAATCGTGGCAAAAATGAGTTTTTTTTTAAAAAGCTATTTGAATATGGGGCATCGAACATATAGTATTTACCAAAAATTATCGCGATTTTGAAAATTTAGAAATTCAAGAACATTTTAGGAACCGATTCCAAAATTAGTGCACAAAGCTTGAAAACCTGCTGGCTCCATCCCGATTTTTCGTCTTTGTAGACTATTGGAGTTAGCTCTTCTTGTCCACAGGTTGTAGGTCCTTCTATCACGGACAACGTCACCCCTGCCTTCGAGTCATCATTCTATAGCAACCATGATTTTTTCAGTCTTCCTCTAGATGTCTCTCAAGGAAGATCCAGGGCGATTTTCAGGATCTCTGCGTCCCAACTGTTCAACTGTCTTATTCGCTTAATTAGCGAGCGATCATCGGTTAATTGGGAAAGATGCATGATTTTCGCAAAATTTGTATTATATTTAAAAAAAATGAGAGTTGTATTAGGATTCCGCTTAGTTGGGCCAGCATTTTTTTCGTTCTAAATTATTTGTGCCAGGTGTATCCCTATAAACCGGGATAAACCACTACCCTACCGAGGTGGATTCATGAAAAAAATATAGAACTTTATTAGTATCATTCCAATATTCATTGTGATTGTTAAGGATTAAATAAATGAACGTATCAGAAATTTCAGATGACACCTACTACTACAAATACAAACCCTCATCCGCACCCATGGTGCATAGGGCACTGCATTATATATATATATATATATATATATATATATATATATACGCAGTGTTATCTTGATCGTTAACACACGAAGGAAAAGTGATCAGCCCTCCGCTTCATGTACCAGTCCAGGGTAATATTGAATAAATATTAGAGTGAAAAAATCACTTATATTTATTTAACACCCCCCCCCCAGGGACCGGACCCTGGACCACCAGAACGGTAGCCAGCCGCTATTTTAAAAGTTTGAGAAACCCTGTTGATATTAGTGTTTAAAAATTTAAATATTATTCTGATATGAAACGCATTGAATCATAATGCAATTTTGTAGAGTTCATGTTACGATAACGTGTATGGCAATAATTTTATCATGTTTAACACAGCTATGTTACCACATTATCATAAAACGTATTGCGAATTTAATCTCCACAAATAGGTATTTCGTGGAATAATATGCATTACGAGTAATGAATTGAACCAAAAATACGTATTTTAAATAATTTATTAAATACCAGGAAAATCCAAACACATATTTCAATTGCGGCAGTTAAAATCAGCTGAAGTATAACGCAACTAGATGTACCTGGCCACGCAGTGCTAAGGGTTAGTCTGGTTAAATGGAAAAGAAAAAAAAATAGAAAGCACATATTTCTTATATTACATATTTCTTATATTTCACATATTACAGATTTATATTATCCACTGACACTTCGTGATGGAATTGCATTTTTAATATATTATTAGATTAAAACCAATATTTTTAGCTTTTCCACTTTATTTTTATTTGACCAGCTACCGGGTTTCGTCGTTACCGACATCATCAGACTGGTCTGATGATGTCGGTAACGACGAAACCCGGTCGCTGGTCAAATAAAAATAAAGTGGAAAAGCTAAAAATATTGGTTTTAATCTAATAATATATTACATATTACAAGGTTTCTAAATTGGTTCATATATATACAACTTCTAAGAATTTGAGTAGTGTGGTTGTCAATAATAGGTAGAATTGGTGAATGTTACACGTGTGTAAAGTGATCACATATTTCTAATATGCAAATTTTCACAACGCTTGTGGAGCAATTAAAATATTAAAAATATACAAAAACAACAATCCAATCACCAACTTACTAACTGAGCATCACCCCGCTTCCTGGCAGAGGTAGGAAGAGAGAATAAAACGCCATACCACTCTGTCTTTGCAGACATTCTTCGTTATTCAACACTAATGCATCTCCTCATACATACCCGCCAATTATTTCGACTCAATATTTGAAATACTTGATAATACCTACTTTTCCTTAGTCTTCCTCTGCTACCTTTACCTACCCCATTCATAAATTTGTTTTACCATCCTTTTTACACTTATTCAATTCACATAATAGAACGCCACACCACTCTGTCTTTGCAAACAATCATTAATGCCATCAGAAAAATTGGATTTATAATTCTTACCTGAGTGATTCTTTTATGTAGGTACTATACCTACCTGTTATTTCATTTTTTTTATATCAGAATATTATTTTGTGTACTATGACGTAATACCAAATGATAAAATTCACTCGGACGGTGTTTGCATACTAATTGATCTGTGGACACATTCAATGCATCCGTTATTTTTATTACGTATGTATTTTGTTTTTATTTCATCAGATTCTTGACTTTTTATTCAGTCGATTACGTCAGCAATATTTGACAACATTTTTGACTTCTCGACATTGATGAAGAAGAATATTGAAGAAGAATATCAAAGGCTGGTTAAGTGATCACTTGACACACATGTAACATTTACCATTCTAACCGTGATTGACAATTACACTAGGTACTCATTTGTACAAATTAAATTTTTTTAATTTGTACAAATATCGTAAATCTCATGTCACTTCATGTTTGAGTTCATGACAGCATCTATTGTCAGACCATTGTCAAACATTCAAAAATAATTCCCAAATGTATAAACCCAGATTTGTGAAGGATTTGGGTGCTCCAAAATATACAATTTGTATTATATCTGATTTTTATTTAACTAATGCACGGCAGAAGTTCATGAACTGGAAGAATCGAGGTAAAAAACTAACCATCACGCTGGTTCCACAGGGTTAGGCAGAGAAAATAAAACAACACACCAATCTGTCTTTTAAAATATTATTCGCCTCGTCCACATTCATGTATCTCCTTTTACATACCTGTCGATTATTCCGACTCCTGAACTGACAGCTTTCCAGTATTTGACATACTTGATTGTGCCAAGTTTTTCCCGGTCTTCCTCTGCTAGTATAATAAAACCCTTATCCGTACCCAAATGGTGCATAGGGCACTGCGTCATATAACGCAGTGTTATCTTGATCGTTTTTACACATGAAGGAAAGGTGATCAGCCCTCCGCTTCAGGTACCAGTCCAGGGTAATATTGAATAAACATTACAGAGGAAAATCACTTATATTTAATTGAACCCCCCTGGGAATCGAACCCGGGACCTACAGAACGGTAGCCGAGCGTGCTGACCATTACACTACGGAGGCAGACTCTGCTAGTATAAGCAATATTAATATTTTAAGATAATAAGTCTATGCATTATATTACAATGATCATTTTTTTAAAATTTATTTAATGGTTTTTACTTTTAACATAGTTAGAAGTCATACATTGAAAAATGCAAATATTTAAATAAGTAATAATTCTGAAAGGTAATAAAGAATAATATGAATAAAATTATCATAAAATGTAGCGATAAATAAAAGTATCTCATCAAATTACGCTGAAAGTGTTAATCTATCCTTGCAGCTGTTATTTTTGGTTTTGCCCGCATTTAAATTATAATTATGAATCAATATTAGTGGATTCATATTATTATATTATACAAAGCAAATAAGATTTAAAATCATCAGAAGAAATTTTATCAATTATGTCGAGGTGTCAATTATGATTTATATGGCATTCAATAGAAATGCTCATCAACTATTCTAAATTATTTGAATTATTACTGTTAGTATTTTTATGAGTCCGAATATACTGTTTTACAATAAAACGCATATGTTTAATAAATAAATAAAAGGGGTAAGAAATTTGATATGTTCTACAATATATACGATAGCCGACTTAATCCCGGCTACCGTTATGGAGGTCCCGGGTTCGTTGGGGGGGTCAAATAAATATGAGTGATTTTTTCACTCAAATAATTATTCAATATTACCCTGGACTGGTACCTCAAGCGGAGGTTTTGTTAGTTATCAATGTTAATTATCAAGATAGCACTGCGATGATATGATGCAGTGCCCTATGCACAATTGGGATGCAGATAAGGGTTTGAAGAAGGAAGAAGAAGATTGCAATGAGGTTGCCTGTACATTACATTAACGTATGCTATTTACAAAAATTTACTTTATTTATTGTTTCGGCATTTACTTTGTGGTAACACATGTTAAAATGGTTAAGGACTACTACTTTCGGAAGCAGAACTTCCATCGTCAGGTCTGAATAAAAACTATTATTATTCTGGTAATAACTATTATTGTTATAATAACTATTATTAGTCAGGTCAGTTATTATTCAGACCTGACGATGGATGTTTTATCTTAATCATTTTAACAGAAATGTATTTTTTTTAAATTACCTAACGTCCAAGTGACTCTGAAATCTAGCTACGGCTTATGCAACACCGTTTATCATGTCCCTACTCAGGCTTCAACTTTATAAGTTTCATAGCCTATGCCTACTTGTGAGTGGATTTACTCTTTATGTTTAAAGTTACTATAATTTCATGTAATTCATGAGTGAAAATTCTAGGCAAAAACACTCGCTAACAGAAATGTAATTGTCAAATGTATTACAAATTCAGTGAATCAGTATGGCGAGTTCGAAATGCGTTATTTAATTGATCGCTTCACTTCAGCGGCTGGCAGGAGTTCTGTCGCACCGCCTGCCCTGTCGGGGACTGACTATCGAGTGGCTGGATGGACCAGCGCATATTACTTATGCATATTAGTGGCATTGCCAATCTGTTGACGGGTCGCGTGCGTGAATTATTAATCAAACGATTTGCCACACTCGCGCAAACATACGTACACTGTGACAACATCGCTCATTAATTGGATTAAACGGGCAATCAAAGGGGTGAATTAGATACCCACGCAAACTAACGCGTTAATTTTATATGCGAGGCCGCATTTATACAGGTCATCGAAAAATAATGCCAAAATTTAAAATAACGGTTATACATAAAAATAACTATTGAAGGTATTCTCGATATTATTAACATTTAAAGCATTGGTTAGTCACTTTTACTTATTTTTTTACAAAAATGTTAGTAATATTAGTATGAAACCAATCACTGAGATATTTATGTATACTGGTTTTGAGACGTACCCGTCTCTTCGTCAGGACAATTACTACAACAGCATGCAAAAAATACTACCCGTCACCACCATAGCACTATTCACACACTTAAAACTACACAAAATATGCGATTTTGGTCGACCGGAGGACCAACATGCACTAAGAGTTGCAGAACAAACATGCATTAAGAGCCGAGGTCTGTCATGCAGTAGGGATGTTAGTTAATGTTAGGATATTCTATCGATAGCTAGTCGATGTTAGGATAGTCTGGAACGTATTAAAGGTAATATCTGTACCCGGCGGATTCTTCAGTTCTTTGGACACGTTGCGCGTGGCAACAAGGATAGTCCGGAACGATTGGTTGTGATCAAAGGAGAGGGAGAGGAAGATCGCCACACCATGGACCGATCAAATTAAGACAGCAGTAGGTTCCTCGGTGGTAGAAGCGCTACGTATAGCGCAGTGAAGGGATAACTGGAGAAGAGTCATTGCTTTCACAAGGGTCACAACCCTCAGTAATGGGGAATAAGACGGAGAAGAAAGGTAAATAAATGGTTTTGACCTTAAAATATGCGGAAACAGATAAAATTTATTCGATGTGTGCACCGTTTGTCGTTCTGCAGAAGCCTAGTTTGTAGTCAATATCTTCCCACGTACGTGCAATCATTTTAGGAGCAACTGTCAAGACAGCGGCAGAAATTAGCTCCCACAGGTGATCCAAATCTTATTTTTTGCACGCACAATGTTTTTAATGCACCCCCAGAAAAAGAAATCCAAAAGGGGTAAGGTCAGGACTTCTTGGAGGCCAAGAAGCTCCAAGAAGTCCTGAACTATGTAGGTAAACTAGGGGCGTAATGGTCTTTTCCATGAAAAACCGCGCCCTCAGCTAACATTGGCTATAGCGCATCTAGTGTGCGCATAGCAAGAGCATTTTACCTCTAAAACAAAACTTACATTTACCAGCTAGCGTTCAGTGATAAAATCACCCGTTTAATATGAAGAGTTTCGATGCTATATTTTTTTCAAATGTTGGCATTATTTTTCAATGATCCTGTATGCCTATCGCTCGCTAATATTGAACTAACTGACAGATGATCAAACAATGAATTGTGATCGTTGGCATTTTTTTGTTATTCACTTGCGCGTGCGTGATAAATCTGATGAATACGGTCTTAATTAACATCTATGCTTACCCGAAGTGTTAATTAATCAGAGAATTATATGTAGCTTGCATTGAGTTACCAGACCACATATTATTACAGTATCTAGGCGTGACAAGCAACCGCTCACTCCTTTCAAGAACGTCATAAATAAAAAATCGACAATTTTCAGTAGTGCGTGTTTTCGGAATGCCCAGAAAATGTACTATATCCCAGCAAAAGCGGCATATTTTTAACTTAATACTTACCCGCTACAGGGCAGAAAGTGTTGTTTTTGGATTTTGAAGAAGAGGTATTGTTATATACTAAATATTTTTTAAAACGAGAAAGAACCTTCAGGTTTCACCTAAAAAGATGTGTTGCACAGTAAAAAGTTCAATAAGTGGCTTGATATTTATTTGTAATACATTGTATTATATTTTTAAACTTTAAAAACGTTCTCCTGAAAAATCTAGTTTTTTGATTAATGACGTTCTTGAAAGGAGTGAGCGATATGTATTATAAATAATTTTATACATAATATAAAAAAATATCATAATTTTGTGGGATAAGATTTTATTTAAAAAAATACTTGAATACTTGCTCTCTGAACTATTTTGTAGGGGTTCAATGCGTTGTTGTATGTTCCCCATAAAACAATTTACTTTTTAACAACGATCACAAAATGGAAGAATTGTCCATGACGTCTTACGGCGCAGAAAGAATGACAGTGACCGTCCAGTCTGCAACTAATTGCGTGTTGCCCAGAGAGCGATGGAGCATGCTACGCTATGCCAACATATATGATATTATGTAATGTGTAAATACAATAAAAAAATAAAATTAATGCTGCTGGCGTAATTGTATTCATCGCATTATTAGCATAATTTGATACGAATTTAATTAAATGAAAATATACATGGTATAATGGAAGAAGAAAAAAGGGCTAAAATTGTAAAATTTCAAAACATTCTTCTACATATCGCTCACTCATTTCAAGAACGTCATAAATCAAAAAACTTGATTTTTCAGGAGAACGCTTTTAAAGTATGAAAATATATTACAATGTATTAAAAATAAATATCAAGCCACTTATTGAACGTTTAACTGTGCAACAGATTTTTTAGGTAAAACCTGAAGGTTTTTTCTCCATTTGAAAAATATTTAGTTTTATTAAAAAAAATAATTGCACAATACATTTTCTTAAAAATGCAGAAACAATTTTTTTTGCCCTGCAGCGGGTAAATATTAAGTTAAAAATTTGCCTCTTTTGCTGGGATATAGTACATTTTCTGGGCATTCCGAAAACATCCACAGCTGAAAATCGACGAATTTTGATTTATGACGTTCTTGAAAGGAGTGAGCGATATATGATGTCGTGATGTTAGTCTCACCAGACTTCATAATTGCAGATTTGATTTTTAACAAAAAACATTATATATTAATATCTATGAAATATTTACAATCTTATGGGCACACTCTTAAAAATTAAAATAAGTGTTCTAAATTATTTTGATATTTCAACGAAGATATTTCGATGAAGAAGAATATAGAAGTCAGGGTACTTACAGGGATGTTATAGGATGGTTTTATGTAAAAAAAAAACTCTTAAATGGAGAAAACAGATTTGGGAACAAGTGTTTGAAAAAGAAGCGAAGAAAATCTAGGAAAACTGTTCGTGATCAGGTATGTCAAATACTTGAAAGCGCATCAGGAGTCGGTATGTATGAGGAGATGCATGAATGTGGAAGCGGCGAAGAATGTTTACAAAAACAGAGAGGTGTGGCGTTCTATTCTCTCTGCCTACCCATTCAGAAAGCGCCAAGATGGTAAGTTAGTTAGTATTTGAAAACATTCAAAATTATGTAAATGTTCGTATGTTTAAAATCTTGAATCTACTTAAATTGTCCACCAATTGCTTTGACACAACGTTGTATTTAAATACGTTTTATATACCTGTTACAAGTAATAAAAATAATAAAGAATACCGCTATGGCAGCGCCATCTGATAAATGTAACAACAATACATGCAATATTAATCATTGCTCATGGCGGACAGCGTGCTTCTCAAAAGCAGCTAAAATATTGTAAACTTACAAGCATTGTGAAATTGAACATATTGGAAATGTGTTCCTTTTTTATCTTTTCCATTTAAGTAGACTGAACCACTGCAACGCGCGACATATTATAGCTAATATTTAATAAAAAAGGTTGATCAATTGATTTATGAATACAGTTGCTTTTGCAATCGTAAAACAACCTGTTTTTAGTGTTATCAAAAAGCATTTTTTAAATCCACAATTAAGTAGGCAAAATTAAGTAACACAAGTAAGAGTAGCATCGATTTCTGCACGTGTTATTATTTATTGGTAATATTTCATCTTTTCATATAAATTATTCGTGAGAATAAAATTTGTAACATCCTAAATTAATATTTTTTCTCACACGTTCATTCTTAATGCACTCACGAGAAACACGTACAAACGCACAGTAGGTCAAGATTTACAAAATTTGATGAAACTTTTTATGACGATATATGACCGAAAATAAAATTATATTAAATGTGTTTCTTTATAATTTAAAAAGTTCCGTTTGAATATTTTGACAAAAAGTAACTTTTGGTGAACAAAAAAAGTTATTTGTTATAATAAAAATTTAATTAGTAACGAAAACCGGTTTCGAAATAACCATTCCATCAATAAGTCATAGTTGATTTGATGATGGATATCAGTCTATAAATTGAATGCTTATTCCGAAAGCGGTAAACGTTAAGTTGAGTTTTTAAGTGGTTATTATTTTATTATTTTGTATTTAATAAAGTTTTATTTACACAATTCAATACCATTTCCGTACATTTTTCTACTTAATTAAATCTCGCACCGAGTTGCACCGAGCCTCTTTAAAAAAGAGACTAAGCTCTTGTGCTTGGAGAGGGATTTTTTTATAGCATCATGTTGTACTTAAAAAAAGGTGGTATTACACAAAGTATTTTGTCCGCCTCTGTAGTGTAATGGTCAGCACGCTCGGCTACCGTTCTGGAGGTCCCGGGTTCGATTCCCAGGGGGGTCAAATAAATATAAGTGATTTTTTCACTGTAATACTTATACAATATTACCCTGGACTGGTACCTGAAGCGGAGGGCTGATCACCTTTCCTTCGTGTGTAAACGATCAAGATAACACTGTGTTCATATGAAGCAGTGCCCTATGCACCATTGGGGTGCGGATAAGGGTTTTATTATTATTATTATACACAAAGTAAACGATGAACGATAATCAGAGCGTTATATGACATATCGATCTCAAAATTTATCTAGCTATTTTTTAAGTATTATGTATTTGGCCCCATAGTGCGACCCAGCTTGGTGCAGTTGCCATAGTGACAGACGTTATCCCATCAAGACATTTGTTACGGTCCGTATGTCTAAAATGATGAAAAATTTCTCATTGTCTAATCCATAGTACAGTTTGTAATGTACAGCGTTCTGCTAGTCGACCGTGAAATTTAGAAAAATGTTCTCAACGTGCTCAGTCCTGTACGAGTAATTCACAATGCTTTCGTAGTTGGTTTTTCTAAGCGGAGACATTTCTATGCTTATAAAAGGTGTCATAAATATTTTAATTCAATAATATTTTCAGGTAAGCCTAACCGGCTTGCGTTTGAAAATAGGAATCAAGGTGTGTCAGAGTGGGAGTCCGAACTAGATAGAACCTCTGACCCAAAGGTTCTCGTTTTACTACGATACCAACCTAACCTAAACTAACCTAAGCTTCTTTCAAGAAAATGTACTGCAGACAAAAGTATTAACTTCGTAATTTAACCGAAATTATGTTTTTCTTCTCTAATTATAGGTTATTATGTTTTTATACTACAAAAACGTAATATTCTGAGAAAAGTATCGGGTGCTTAGTTCCTGCTGATAAATTAATAAATACTATCGCAATAGTTACCGTAAGCTAACTAAAGAGTAATAAAATAGCGGTAAATGGAGCGTAATATGTTTTATAACTCTATTGGTCACAAATAATGATACTAGGTAAGAAAATGTACTCTTTTAATACCATTTTTCTCATTGGCGAAATTAAGCTTTGTCTCGCCGCGATAAATACTCTAATATTATGAACTTCTTAATGAGTTAGGTAATAAAGCATTAATCTTTTTATTTAAGTTTTACTTGATAAATACCACTATTTCTTAAAATCCATTGTGACACGTGTTTCGATGCACTCCGCATAATTTTTAAATATCGTGTGATATAATGCATCGAAACATGTGTCACAATAGATTTTAAGAAATAGTGGTTATTAACACGTAAAACTTAAATTAAAAATGGATAAATATAACTACAAAAAAATTCATTACAAAAAAGAAGTATCTTTAGTATTAAAAAAAGAGTTGAAAATTTACTTATTTTTTTTTAATTAAAATAAGTATGAAATCAATGATTTTATCACTCAATGAAATATTTTCGTTAAAATTTCTTTTTGCGTATTTTCACTCTAAAAATTATTTACCATTTGTGAGTTCAGAAAAATTTAAATTTATGACTAAGTTGTAAAATTTTTAATAATCATTTAATTTATTTCATATTTATTTATGAGATGAATGTGGTTGGTGATAGAAACCGAGGAAGATTGAGGAAATTTTGGTATGATCAAATATTTCAAATACTTGAAAGTTCAGATCAGCAGTAATCGGCGGGTTTGTATGGGGAGATCCATGAACGTGGAAGGGAGGAAGATTGTTTGTAAAGACAATTTCATTAATTGATTCGGCAGTCACTTTGTGGTTGAATCAATTGATTTTTAACTAAGTTTTACTTAGTAAATAGGTACTGCTATTTGTAAATAGTCGTGTTTAATAAGTAAAACCTAAATTAATTTTTGGAATGATCCTTTGACTCTTAACCTTTGATATCACCAGTCCGTGATGTCATTATGCTAAACCGGACATCGATTTAAAAAAAAAGTAACGGTAAGTGTACTGAAGTTCTGCAAAGGCGACTGTATAGGTATTATTACTTGTGCACATTTTATAATCCGTTCGCCTTTCACTAGCGGCCGAGCCGCGCTGTAATGGCGTTCCGACCTCGCTCTTAACAATCTGTAAGTAAACCAATTGAATGGAGCGAACTTGAGATACTAAACAGAACGAACCTTAAGGAGTGCTGGTCTCGGTGACAGCAATTTGCGCGGGAACCGACGCCATCTTGAGAAAATGCATTCTCTTTTGTTGGCGCTAGGACGGGGAGTGCAAATGAAACCTGTGTAAGCCAATCTTAGCCGCAATAATAGTCCTTATAACCGCCATCATCGTACAGAATAATATCGATTACCGTAAAGTGGGTATACTTTGCACCATGGGTGATACTTTGCACCACCTTCTGTAAAGAAATTGTGGAGCTGGTCATCTCTGATACATGTCATTTTTCATTCTACTTTCTTTTGTTTCTGATAGATGGCACTTCAATCTACTTTTTGGTTTACAGAAGTAACAGTCGCTCGCTATTGCTTCAATGCGTTTTTCCTTTCCGAATGTAAAGAAAGTTTTCTGTCTGAAAATTGTGTCCGAAAAAATCCAGTGTAATCAGTATACTGAAACAAGTTACAATAAGTGAGTGGTCTCTAAATCGTAGGTAGGTAAGCCCTGCTTTTCTCAAATGCTGTATTTTTTAGTCACGTTGTCAAGTTTATGTAAAAATAATATTTTTTTAAGAACTGACTTGTATTGACCACATTTGGGGTAACATTGCACCAGGTGCAAAGTATCCACAAAAGGCCATAGTTAATTAATTTGATGAAAAGTCTTAAAACGGCTAATACAACTTGACATTTTTGCTAAATATCTATAGGTTTTGTGTACTTACTTAATTCCTGATGGTATATTTTTTTCAAAAACCTTAAGAACACACAAACAGCGGCCTTATGCCAGACGATACTGCGATTTTACACCGAAGAGAGTGGAGCAGTGTTTGGAGGCCATTCGAAATGGTACAATCAGTCAAAAAAAGGCTGAAGAAATTTTCAAAATCCCCAGAAGGACGATTAACTATAAGCTCAAAGGACCTCCGATATGTGACAAGGGCGAAGAGCAATCCTTCGTAAACTGCATAGTAGACATGAGTGAGTACGGTTTCCCAGTGAGTGTTTTTAACATTCGCTACATTCTTATAGCCTATTTGGATAGAATTGGCAGAAGAATACGAATATTAAAGAACAACTTACCAGGCTCTGAATGGATAAGATCATTTTTGCAAAGACATAAAACCTTGACTGTTGCTAAAACTAGTCAGTTGCTTAATCGGTTGCCATTAAAAGCGTATGACGATGACATGCACCAGAGTTTTCAACAGTTTTTGGAAGAAAACAGATTCAACCCAAAGAATTCAGTCTTAAAACGCAGGAAAACGATACCGATAGAACCAGGTAAGAGCATTGCTCACGATCCAAATGTCGAAATGAACGTTGACGAGACACAAATGCTACCTGAACCAACTACATCAATGATCCCATCTTCCGCATCGAAACTTCCAGCATATCTAGCATTAACTGATAATAGTTCACACGGAAGCTTTGAGGAAGAGGGAGAAGAACAAAAACGATGACTGAAACCAGTTATCGTATTTGTTCTTTCGTTTCATTAAGACCAGTAAAAAAGAAGGTGGGAGAATATGTTGTATTTCATTATGAAGGAGAAAAATTTCCGGGACAGATTTTGGAAATAAAGAAAGACAGAGCTGTTAAATCCATGCAGGAGAGTCTCAAATCGTGGAAGTGGCCGATGAAGGAAGACTTTCTTCAATATTCTTGGAAGGATGTAGTGAGTTCCATAAAAGAACCGAAAATGCAATCCAAAAGAGGTTTCTTAACCGTCCCGGAACTTGACCATATTTAGACCTAATTTAATTTTAATTCCTATAACCTATGTAGTACGATGTGTTTTAATATCCACCTTTTATTTTATATAATTTTGAACCTTCAGTATTAGAAAAAAAGATAATTTTTGTTAGATTTTTCAATATATATTTTTTTAATTTCTATCAAGTGTCTTATTTTTCCATAATTATACAATATTATAATCTGCATTTAGCGAACTGTGAGCCAAAACCCTTCATAAGGTGCAACGAAACTTGTAGGATAGCCTTTACTTTGCATCAATTTGGATTCTAGTACGAAAAGTGTAGAGAAAATATCATGGTGCAAAGTTGTACTTTACCCCGGGATACTTTGCACCAAAATATAAATATAAAAAAAAAATACAGGCCAAAAAGATAAAAATTTAAAAATGTATCAGACATGTTACAGGTATATGTGTTATTACATTGCAATAGTTGAAACCTCAGAAAAAGTAAAAAACCTGATCTGAATAGACAATTTTTTGAAAAAATGCAGTATTTTGGTGCAATGTATACCCACTTTACGGTACTTTTCTTTGATGCTAGATGCGGTGCGAAATACACTGAACAATGTGCATTGGATTTATTTTTATCTCTTTATTTCTGGTGTAAAATAATACTACCTTGGATTGAATGCAGTATTCTATAATAAATATTTTATAGAACAAAACAACAACTATCTAGTTTTTTTCTCGATATTAATTTTGTTTGACCAGCAACCGGGTTTTGTCGTAACCGACATCATCAGACTGGTGTGAGGCTAGACAAAATTCTAGGTTGTATACGCAACAAGGCAGGGGTTGAAAACCATGATTTTATATAATTTCTTCTGACAAAATAAATTTTAATTGAATGAGTTTGGAAGGATAGGAGAGTAAATGTGCAAAACGCATCACAAACGCCCAGATAAATTGAAAATAAATCTTTCTTGAATTTGTTTTGCAATCGGTGGGAATCGAATCCGTGGTGCCAGTTTCGCGGTCGAGTGTCTACCCAGCTACGCAAAGCTATTTATTAATTATCATTAATAAATATTGCTTTAAATGGTGGTGTAACGTCAAATATCCATTTAAAATATTTTATTTTTATGCTTGTAACATTCGCTTGTTGGACAAAGTGTACATGCACAATTCGTACAGAAAAAAATGAGCAAAGCAAAAAGCAAAATGACATAAATACCCGTAGGAGAAATGCGCCAGTATCAAGAGCCCCAGTAAGAAAAATTCACACAGGTACATTGCGTAAATGCACTTTCAGATACCGCATTGCCTATAAATCGTTATCTGTACCTATAAATCATTGAAAATCCGACATGTCTTATTCTAAACAATTAAAAATTTACTTGTACAATACGCAATTATCGTACTTGTACGCAATCTTCAGCGAGCGTAATTTTCCATTTATGCTTTTGCATTTATAGAGAAACTCTGATGAGACTACCTTAAAATATTGAAAATTTAGTGTTAAAAAGTACTTTTAAACACAATATTTTAAGGTAGTCTCATCAGAGTAATGCTTTTATTTTAATTTTAAGTGTTAATTTCAATTTGTCTGACACGTTTCTGCGATCCGGGTATAATTTTTATAAGACATATGTAATATTCTTAAATGATAGACATATTATCTTAGTCAGAGTTGCTACATATTATTTTCTAACATCTCAACAAGGATGAAGAAGAATATGGAATTCTGGGCATTTACGGGGCATTTACTTTGCGTTTTTATACTTGTTAACAAATCTGGTTTGCTAAAAGGTTTACTTTCCTTTGGGTACATCGTCAGACTGCTTGCTCTAACTGATCGCATCTGGCGTCATGTATAGCCATGGTAGGGCGGTGTTGCATAAGCCGTAGCTAGATTTCAGAGTCACTTGGACGTTAGGTAATGAAAAAAAAAACACGTCAGACTCGGGTCCATTCGGGCCGCAAAGCCATCGAACGGACTATCAACACATTATAAATATAGTACCGAATTATTTTTTTTGCTATATTTCTCCAAACGATACATTAACACGAGGTCACACGTACATGGATTGCTTATTTGAAGATGTTCTTGTGATCTTAACGGCTCATTATTTTTCCGCAGTTCGATGTCTGCATGCCGAAGAGCGATTACGTTATAAAGACAAAGAGTGGCACAAAACCTGCGGCTTTGGTAATAGTTGAAGCGTGTTAAAATATATAGGCCACTTAACCGTGATTGTACCAAACAATCTATACCAATCTTCGTTCAGAAATATAGGTTGGTAAATGTTTACAGTCTACTTGTCCGCCTCTGTAGTGTAATGGTCAGCACGCTCGGCTACCGTTCTGGAGGTCAGGTTCGATTCCCAGGGGGGTCAAATAAATATAAGTGATTTTTTCAGTGTAATATTTATTCAATATTACCCTGGACTGGTACCTGAAGCGGAGGGCTGATCACCTTTCCTTCGTGTGTAAACGATCAAGATAACACTGTGTTCATATGAAACAGTGCCCTATGCACCATTGGGGTGCGGATAAGGGTTAAAAAAAATGTTTACAGAGTAAGGCAGATTTTTAACTTCGTGAAATATTCTTTCCTTTAAGTGGAAAAACGTGTGTAAGGAGTTTAATTATTAATAAAAAACAACAGTAAATTTTTTTATTAATTGATTCAGCAGTCACTTTGTGGTAATATCTATCCATTTTTAATTCAAGTTTTGCCAATTGTAAAATTATAGTTTATTCAAACAGTTGGTTTCCAAATTGATCAATATAATCAGAAGTTCCAAGAATTTGATAAGTGTGGTTGTCAATCATGGGTAGAATTGGTGAATGTTACACCCGTGTAAAGTGATCACTTAAACCTGCCTATGACGGTCGCAAGCCACGTAAATGCTCAAAATTCCATATGGGTCTTCACCTGTGTTGTTGATTAAAAAAAATGTATTTGTGTTGGGTTGTGGTCCCGTTGTTAGTGTAGCGGTCTCTTGATTCAGTTTCTGGGTTCGAACCCACTCGACCAAAATTTGATAACCATTTTTAATAAAGACCCACTTAGGCTCACAGAAATGTTAAAATGTTTTAAAAAATAATAATACCTAACACAAATATTTTTGTATTAATAAACAAAAAATTGAAAACAGATTTTTGGTGACATATTTTTTAATCACTTTTGTGGAGGACTTTTTAAACCATTATCGTTTAAAAAATTCAGTAAGTTTAAAAATATTATTTTTTGACATCTCATCAAAGATGAAGAAGAATATGGAAGTCTGGGCATTTACGGGGCTGACGACCGTCATCGGCTGGTTTAAGTGGCCACTTTACACACGTGCAACATTCACCAATTTTACCCATTATTGACAACTACACTACTCAAATTCTTGGAAGTTCTATATATATGAACCAATTTAGAAACCTTGTTCTTGAATCACTAGAACTTCACTAGAGACATCTATTGGTGAGATGTAAAGAAGCTTTTTTATTAAACAGAAACTTTTATATTAGTATAATGGGTAGAATTGGTGAATGTTACACGTGTGTAAAGTGGCCACTTAAACCAACCGATGACGGTCGTCAGCCCCGTAAATGCCCAGACTTCCATATTCTTCTTCATCTTTGATGAGATGTCAAAAAATAATATGAAAATAACTCCTGTAATTGGAGATAATCCAGATTTTGTGAACAAGTATTTAGATACACTCAAAATGTTGTAAATTTAAAAATGATGCATCAAGTGTCACTAAAAGAAAATATATCAATTTTAATATTTATTTTTGTAGTACAAATACTATTTTTCTCCGTTTTTCTTTGGCAGCAGTAAATTTTATCCATATTTCACATTTCTATGAATTCTTTGGTTTGCTATTTCAAATATCACACACTAAACTATGCCTGAGCAATCAAAGCACAAGTTTACTCTGCGTTACTTTACTTTGCTAAGAAATTAAGTGGAAACTCTTAATAGAACACCTGAAATATTAAAGCAGCCTGAATTATTGAGCAACCAAGATGGAATTCCACGTCTTCCTATTAAACATTCTGCGAAACTTGAAACCTATCATTTGTCTTCATACTAGATTTGAAGCTAAGTCTATTTAAACGTAAACATAATAAATCCTAAGTTGAAGCAAGAACATTAAAATTTTATAACCGAATTTGTGAAAGGTTTTTGCTATACCTATTATGGAAAAATATCACGGTAAAAGTGACCAAAATATTTTATGATAGAGATAAAAAAAATAAGTATTTTTTTACTCATAATATATGAATTTCGCTTCCATACATCAGTATTGGCACAAGCTCTCCGTTATGTACTGCCAATTAAGCTCTAATGGACATTCTTTTATGTCATTTTGAGTTTGTCCAAATACTTGTTCACAAATCTGGGTGTTCTTTACTTTTATATGGGTATCGGTATTTAAAGGTTATATGACCTGTCTTAGGCTCGTTTAGTGACCATTTTAACTAACTAACTAACTAACTAACTAACCATCACGCCGCTTCCCCGCAGGGGTAGGCAGAGAGAATCGAACGCCACACCACTCTGTCTTTGCAAACATTATTTGCCTCTTCTACATTCATGCATCTCCTCATACATACCCGACGATTATTACGACTCCTGACCCGGCCGCTTTCAAGTATTTGACATACCTGATTGTGCCAAGTTTTCCTCGGTCGTCCTCTGCTTCTTTTTCCAACTATATTCGCCTCATAAATTTGTTTAACCGTTCTTTCTTCACTCATACGCTCCACATGTCCAAACCATCTCAACACACCTTTCTTAATTTTATCGATAATGCTTATCTCAGCCTTACATTCTTTCCTTATTTCATCATTCGAACATCTATTAAACATCGTTTTGCCACACATTCGTCTGAGGGATCGCATTTCGACTGCATTCAGTCTGCTTTCATCCTTCTTTTGCCAACTCCATGCTTCGCTTCCATACATTAGGGTTGGAACCAGAACTCCATTGTGTACTGCCAGTTTAGCTTCCGCTGATAGATTTTTATTTGCTAAAACTGATTTTAGTGCACCATTCACTCTGTTCCCAGCATTCACTCTCCTTTCTATGTCTTTATCAATCTCTCCATCCCTAGAGAACATACTACCCAAATATACGTGCAATATTCACCATTCTATCCATGATAGACTTTCCATTCCACTGAGTAGTGTGGTTATACTTAACCGGCCTAGGATAGGTCATAAGCCCTGTAAATACCCAGATTTCCATATTTTTCTTTATCTGTATATAGATGTCAAAAAATACTTTCATGAAAAAGAAAAAATGTTATAACCGTTACACATTTTATAAAATAATAAGTACCTCAGCGCGAGAAATTTCATTAATTTAAGTGGCATACTAATTAATAATTTACTTTCAAAACTTATTGCTCCGAAATCGAGATAAATTGTTTCTTTTCGACCCTTTCTGTCCCTCCATACTTAAAAGTTTAACCAATTTAAATAAATTATTATTCAAATTGTTTTGCGGGCTTCTCAAAGTTCAAATAGTTGTTCTTTTAATAACACGTACTAATATTTTAGTCTCCGGCTGGCCTCGAAGGGTTGGGTTCAATTATTACCCTCTGGTTTTATAATAATAATGATAATAATAAATTGTATTATATTTTAAGGAAATATTATTTCAAAGATTCGATGGCCGCTAACTTTATACTTGTTTTGATGGATTTTACTTACATTTGATTTTCAACCACCGATTGTATTGTTTTTTTTTTTTTTAAATGGGAATTGCATTTATTATTTACCTTGCTTATTATGTACAAGGTTTATAGATCATTGAGTGGGTTTTTGTTTCTTCTAACATAAAAAAGATGCTTTATTTTAATCTATGTTGGGATAATCTAGTGTGGGCTAATCAGGCACTTCTTAGCATTTGCTCATTGCTGGGAGAAAACCACATAAAACTCCTCATGAGAAGCCAGAGTGTTGACTGTCGTCAGCAGACTTTCCGTTCTAGTAGATGAGGGTTCGGCATTTTGTGTTCTAGCTTGGTTTATGGTACTAATGTCCTTTACGTCTAAAGTGGTATGGACATATGGAGCGAATGGATAGCGAGAAAATGACCAAGAAAGTATCTTTGGTATTTGGTATTTCTTAAAATCTATTGTGACACGAGATTCGATGCATTCCGCATCATATTCTAACACCGTATGTGAAGCTCAGTGAAAATTTCTGCTGTTTGATTTTTTAGAATTAATATTTTTTTCGCATCAATTTGACATTCGAATCGGGTATTGAAAAAGGTACCTATATTAAGATATTTATCTCTCATAAAATCATGTAATTTTTTACAAATATTTTAATGTTGGTTATTTGAGAAATATTTTAAACATATCGTTCACTTCTTTCAACAACGTCAGATATAACAAAACTTGATTTTTCAGGAGATCGTTTTTAAAGTTTAAGAATATAATAAAATGTATTCAAAATAAATATCATACCACTTATTGAACTTTTTTTGTAACAGATCTTTTTAGGTAAAACCTGAAGGTTTTTTCTCTATTTGAAAAATATTAAGTATGTCAAAAAAATATTAAACAACACCTTTTCTTAAAAATATAAAAACAACACTTTCTGCCCCGTAGCAGGTAAATATTAAGTTTAAAATACGCCGCTTTTGCTTGGATAAAGTACATTTTCTGGGTATTCCGAAAACATGCACAACTAAAAATTGACGATTTTTTTCATATATGACATTGTCGAAAGGAGTGAGCGATATGTGAATAATGTGTTTTGTGTATTTAATATAATAGCATTTACTTCACACTACTGTCTTCTAATACGCAATTACTTAGTGGCACACTTTCATTTTCCAATTATTTTAATGATTCACATATATGTACACATGTGTGAAATCAAACAATATTACTATGTAATGGGTTCGTTGTTATATTTACTTTCACTTAAAATAAATTTTCCGATACCTACGACATTAATTTTAATTGTACTATTTCAATAAACCTATTTTTTTAACGTGAGTCAGTTAATTCCGACTCCTCTATGTAATGTATTTTAGAGGTCTACAAAACAAAATTTCTCGCAAAATTGATGGTGGCACCCGTCGTGTGGCATGTTACGCCATCTTGTTGAAACCACAGATCATTCACATCAATGACATTCAACTGAGGTACGAAGAAATCAGTAATCATTGTTCTGTAGCGTTCTCCATTATAATGATAATAATAATTTTTCATAATTTATATAGCGCCATTTTCGTAAAATACTATTTCAAGGTCGCTCCATTGACCGTAAGATTCTGGCCAGCATCATCTTTAAAAAAATATGTGCCAATGATTCCACCTGCCCATTAGCACACCAGTGATCTTTGCTGGATGTAAGGGCTTCTCGATAAAGGCTTCTGGGTTTTCTCCACTCCGAATTCGGCAATTCTACTTATTGACATAGCCATTTAACCAAAAATGTGCCTCAACTGTGAACAAAATTTTGCGTTGAAAAAGAGAATCATGCTGATTACTGTTTACGGCCCATTCACCGAACCTTCGACGCGCTTAATGGTCATTCAGCCTATTCAAGGTGAAATGGCAAAACGTACTGACTACACGTCAACATCGCTATGAATGATATTGTATAAATTACGTCAAAATAGTGTTATGGTTAAGCTATAGTAAACCGCAGACGACTGCTCATTATTCTATAAGAGATAATTGTTTCATTCGACCCATAATTCCTAATAAAAATACTATAAATATGTCTCGTCTGTCTACAATGTAGACTCCACATAATGTATATGAAAAAAATAAAAGTAAATAAATTTAATAAACATTTTGCTAACTAACTTTCCCGCAAGGGTAGGCGTAGAGAATGGAACGCTACACCGCTTTCTCTTTGAAAACATTCCAGTTAATAAATTATTAACAAAAATATTTGCTTTGATCGCTGGCTGATAAAATAAAGCGGTTTCCGATTTAAAACTTCAATTAAAACCCACAAAGTTGGCGCCCGAAGTTTAAAATATAGAATTTAAAATATCAAAACTTGATTACAAAATTAATTTAAATGATTTATTTGAACCGTGTAAATTCAATTACTGATAAAATTGGCAAATTTAGTTTCTTGGATATAGCTGCTTGTCAAAATGAATTTTAATAAAACTAATGAATTTTATAATTAACTTTTTAAATAATTTTCCACTGAAATATTTAATCTAACGAAATTGCTTAGAAATTGATAAAAAAAATGTTTTTTTTTCATATTAGTTGCTCTTTATAGTTTTAGCCACACGATCGATTTTTTTGTTGTATTTCATGTTCACGTTTATAAACATATCTATATTATATATATATATATATATATATATATATATATATATATATATATATATATATATATATATATATATATATATATATATATATATATATATATATATATATATATATATATATATATATATGTATTTTCTCTTTTCATTCATTTCTATTTACCATGTTACGTTCAACAGATGGTGCTGCCATCGAGGTAAAAAATACTGCCAAAGTTTTATAGAAACGCACGTGTTTGAATATAACGCAACAAACTGACTAAAGTAATCAGAGAGAATAGAACGCCATACCAATTTGTATTTCGAAACAATCTTTGCCTTTTCCGCATTCATGCATCTAATCATACATACCCACCGAGTATTCCGACTCTTGACCTGACCACGTTAAAATATATAAACAAGTACCTATTTGAAATACTTGATCATGGCAAGTTTTTCTCAGTCTCTCTCTGATTCTATTGTCAACCACGTTCTAGTCAAAAATATGTATTTAATTCAACGTCGTTTCATAATTTCAAGGGAATCTGTGAATAAGTTTAGCAGTTGTTAGATTTTGAACAAATGGACATTCACATTTTATATAGGTTGGTAACTATTAGATTTCACCTTTTCAAGACGTCAACTATCTATTACGGAATTTGCCTATAATCAGTAAACTTTGTATAACTTCAAAGCGAATGCCGCTCCAATTACCAAAACGATTATCTTAATGCTATATGCGTCTTTCATACAGGGTATGCGCAAAATTAATCAACTTATCGGAGGATGTTATAATTTTTGCAAATGGCGTCGTACGTCAAACATATTAGACATTTGTAAACTAAACAGCTGAAATAAACAAAAAAAGGGCATAAATGTGTCACAAATCAACACTGGCGGCAGCCACTTGATGGATGTTATCTTTTCCACTTAACATAAAAAAATGAAAATTATAATTCTTAATAAAAAGGTCATTTTTTTTCCTTATTTTGTATATCAAAAGCATTGTTAACTTTGTGGTAAGCTAATATTACACTCTTATCTAAAGACCATAATTTTAATAAATCAACGGGTATAGAAATTCGTTATGTAAATAAAACTGGTCTTTGTTTAGATAATCTAGAAAAATTACTTATACGTAAAGCAATCAATAAAGACTTACCCGTAATAAATAACCAATTAAATTAATCTACAAGCTCACTTTTAAAAGTATTCCCATTGTGATTCATTTGTCTTCTTTCTCTTTCAATTTTTTTTTGTTTAAATGTCAGACCGTAACCAGTTCATTTTAATTTACATTTGACCTGATGATGGAATGATTATTCCGAAACCGGAAGTCACGAAGTAGTGTTTTACACAAAGTGAACGATGAATGATAAGAAGAGCGTTCAATGATTTCCATCAATTATTTTGTTATTAATTTAGTTATAAAGTTATTCAAAAACAAAATCATATGATTGATTTTAGACCACCCTGTAGTCAGTGAAGAAGACGCCAATTTAGTTCATTTTCGTCACTTGAATGTAAGAAGGTTGTAATTTAAAATCGACTTAAACGGAGTGGTAAATTGTGATTTAATAATGTGTTCATGAGAGCAGTCATGCGACGAATTAAATAATTATTTTTACATGATTGTGCTTAGGTATTTAATGCTTAACACGATAACAGTTACTAGTTTGGTACGCCTCATTTCAGATAAGTAATAATTAGCGATAGGTGATGATGATTTTTACGCGCTTATCTTTATACGAGTGTGTCTAGTTTTAGGAATATTTTTTATTTACAACATTTTGAGTGTTAAGCACAACATTAAAGCCAAATTAGAGGATGTTTATTTAAATTGATGGTTGAATTTCATTTTGATGGTTATTTTCAAATTTCAATATAATGAGATTTTTATATTGTATACACTATAATAATACATATAAAAATCTCACACTATAATAATTACAATATTTTGGTTTGTCCAAATGCTTGTTCACAAATCTAGATTTTCTTCACATGGTTATTTGTACATTTTGACATCTTAACATAGATGAAGAAGTGTATGGAAGTCTGGGTATTCACAGGCCTTACGATTTATTATAGGTTGGTTAATTCACTACTTTATTACACAAACGGCATAAAATAACTACATTCTATGTATTAATTTAAAATCAAACACAGATTTATTGAGTCTACTAAGTTGTATTTAATTAACAAAAACACATAAAAATGTATATTGTTTCCCCTTGTTAGGGCATTATCAAACGAATGTGCATTGCTAGGGCATTATCAAACGAATGACATTCGTTTGATAATGCCCTAGCAAGGCGAAACAATGGAAATTTTTATGTGTTTTTGTTAACAAAATACAACTTAGTAGACTCAATAAATATGTGTTTGATTTAAAATTAATACATAAATTAAAACGGAGTTCTACAAATTAAACGCCAAATCAATTAATAACAACATTCTCCTCACAAATTTGTTTTACCGTGCTTTCCTCAATCATCCGTTCCACTTGTCCAAACCATCTCAAGACACCTTTCTTAATTTTATCGATAATGCTTATGTCAGCATTGCATTCTTTCCTTATTCCACCATTCGAACATCCATCATACACGTTTTGCTGCACATTCGTCTGAGGGATCGCATTTCGACTGCATCCAGTCTACTTTCATCCTTATTTTGGCAACTCTTATTGTAAATTATTCGTAAATGAAATAAAATTAAATAATTTAAAAAACAAAAATGCGATCGAAATAAAAGTATTCAAAAGTTTGTTGAAAAAATTCTCTATTTTTATTGTTTATTTTTATAATAAGCTTTTTTGCTATCTTGTACGTTGAGAAAATTCTCAATATTTATTTGCCTTTTTCACAATTCTGTCTATTTATAAAATCCTCTTCCTCCCTCTTTTTTACGGTGGTATGGACATATGGAGCGAATGGATAACGAAAGAATGACTAAGAAAATATATGTGGCGAATATTAGCGGGAAAACAGAACGAGGACGACCGAAAACGACTTGAAAAAATCAATCAGAACCTAAAATCTGTGGTGTCAAAAGTCTGTGTAATCGGAGGGCATGTATGACTAGGTGTATGGATGTCAATGGGGCGAGGAGTGTATGGCAGGACAGAGGAGAGTGGCGTTCCATCTTTTCTGCCTACCCCTGCGGGGAAACGGTGTGATGGTAGTAGTAGTAGTAGTAGTATAAAATCCTCAATATATTAGCCTTTTTGCAATTGTGTAAGTTAAGAAAATAGTCAATATTGATTACTCTTTCTGCAATTCTGTCTCTTTAGAAAACTCTCGGCACAGAGCACATCCATAGTTCGCAGAAATAATTACATTCCGTTAGTAAATTTCAAGATGGAGATTGTCAGTATGACAGTATTTTTCTAGTAAAAAAACTGCTTTCTCTCGAGCTCTAAAATATCATTTTGCAAAAAAAAGAACACTAATAAGTGCGAAGAAAGTTTGTTAGAAGTATAACTGTTTGATGAACTTTGTTACTGCGCGAACTAAAAACGAAGTTATTATTTCACTTGGAAAAAAACTTGTTGACAATAATATTTTTAGATATCGCTTCATTTGTTTTGAATAATATATCTTATGCCTAATTTTGAACGGTTTTATGATTTTTTGTTTAAAAGAAAATAGTATATTTTGTATAAACAAAAAATCTCTGAATAGAATAATACACGTTAGCAAAAATATTTTCAGGTATTATATTTCATTTGTTTTGAATAATATATAACGGATTTATGATTTTATGTTTTCGATGAAAAATCGTTTCTTCCATTTTTATTTTACCAAAAAAAAAGTGGAAATAGCTGTTTCGTTGTAGTTTTATCATTTTCTAGCTGCACCACGCATTGGCATGGCTCAGTCTAGATAAATGGAAATGAACGAAAAATGATAAGGTACACATTTCTAAAATATTTCATTTCTAATTGTATTGTATATCGGTTTACAATATTTTAGCAGCTTTCAAGAAGCGTGTTGTCCATCTCGATGGATAATTAATTTTGGAAATTTTGTTGTTTGAATCTATAGATGGTTCTGCCATCACAGTTTTTTTTTTCAAAAAGCATATTTCTTACTTGTCAGAAGTATAGTCATGTTTGTTGAGGGTAAACATATATATTAGCAGCTGTCAAGAATTGCGCAGTACGCCATAAGCAATATTTAGTACTGTTTGTGTTGCTGTTACGTTCAATAGATGGCGCTGCCATTGCTGTCAATTGGCTGATTCAAAAAAATGTTTAACTGTCATAGATAAAAACGCCTGTCACAATTGCTTATTAAAACACGCACGTATTTGAATACATCGTTGTGTTAAAATTTGAAAGCTATCGGTGAATTACTTTAGTAGATTTAGATTTTGAACAAACGTTTGAATGTTTATTATGCAGATTATAATGTATTTAAACCGCTGAGTAGGTACTTGTCGAAATAAAAGGCTATTCTACAGTCTAAAGCAAACGTTGTTAACCAGGTAGAATGCATTGTATGCACAACATTCGCAATACTTTTAACTCTTTCCGTTTACAACCAGCTTAACTGTAAGCTGACGGTAATGTTCGGTATTCGCAACCGGTCAAACCCCAGTTGGAGGTTACCACGTCTTCAATGATAAGTTTTTGGACCAAACAGTGGTGGAATATTGAGTTCTAAACTCCCATTATTCAAAAACTCGATTACGTCAAATAATAGGTAATTAATATATGGTATGAAATCTTAAAAAAAAAATAAACGAAAAAAATCTTTATTTTATAAAGCACTACTAAGTCTGTCTTTACCTGGCTCTATCCTTCGCTTGTATCTTCATGCTCGCACTCGCTGCTTCACACTCGGCATGCTCGCTACAGAGCTTATCGGAGATAATTTGGTCCATAATTTGGTTCATGTAGTTAAAGTGGGGACGTCCTCTGTAGTTTGTGCCTACGCAGATTCCTTCCACAATCATAAAAAGCTGACCTGGGTGTCTCATATTATGACCTATCCATTTGGCTCGCTGTTATGTTACTTTATTTAGTAAGCATCTAGACTTCCCAGCCGTGCTAGTACTTCGTTGTCCCTAAATTTTGCGCCCAACAAACCCCAATAATTCCCAGAATAAAACCCCAGAGTAATTCATAATTTATAATTATAAAACTATTATTTCTTTTCTAATAACTTTTAAGAAACATCTGGGACATTAATTACTATCTATCATTCGATTCCTAACTGTCCGTCAAACCTCCTCCCTTAGTTTTTCCTCTTTCTACTTCCCTAAACTCCCCTTTTCCTTTGCCTTCCTTATTATCATATATTTGTATTTTTTAATATTCAAGCACTCATCCGCTGATTGCAAACAGCTATAAATGGTATCAAATAATAATAAAAAATAATTGATTTGGATAGTTTAAAAAGCGCTATTTTCGTAAAAAAAACTACTTTAAGGGCGCTTCACTGTGAATGAATTGGGGTAAATATTATGGTGGAAATGATTTAGCAAACAAATGTGTTTTTCATCAAACGTTTTGACTAATATCACTAGTCTATATTATTTTATGACATCTCATCAAAGATGAACAATAATATGGAAGTCTGGGCATTTACGGGGCTGATGACCATAAATGGCTGGTTTTGGTTGGAAGATATTGCTTTTTAGCAATAAGCCCGCTAACGTACTTATTTCTTTTCTACACATGAAGTTTAAAGAAATAAATAAATAATTTGATTTTTTCAAACTTTGTATTGCGGTATTCCATCACTGGGCTGTGACGCTGCATTTCTGTCTAGAGCCCCGAGGGAAATGACAGGAGTATAGCCGTCCCGCTCGCACTCACCGGTTTAGATAAACGGATCATGTTGATGAGACACTCGCAGGAGGCGTCTCAGATAAATTGGATTCCACCTGGAACAATGGAGTAGTATAACTTATAATAAGAATATGTTTTTATATTTTTTTAGTGTTGTTTTTCCGGCAGAATTATATATCAGGGGAGCAGAATCCAGCGAGAGTTAAAGTGCTGTGCAGGAAAAATTCAGCTTGATGGAAAATACAAGAGCACATACTTGATGTAACTTCTTTGTGGCTAAAATTGAGACAGAAGTGGCTTGTTTCACTACTAACTATTTTGTTCTTGTAATCTTGCAACCGTATACAAACCCGACAGTGTATTTATTTTTTAAATTAAAAATTTAATTTGATGTTGAAAACATATGACATACTACGTAAAGCCGTGAAGGTAATGTTGACAATTTGGACTGCAAATATAATGAGTCAAATAGAATCTGAAAAAAAAGTAGCAGTAGAAAAAATAAGGTATTTTGATAAATAAAAAAAAAACTATTTTTAAAATAAAACTTCTAAGGCGGCGATTCGATAATCGATAATTGTACGAGAATTGAGACGGAAATTTTAAGGACGCGTCACGTTTATAAGGCACATTTCGTTACATAAGGGAGACGAAAGATGAAGAAAGAGAACTTTTTCATTAAAATTTAGACGCTACGGCATTGGAATAAAAGAAAGCGACGGAAGCACAATTCTAAGCGATAGAATAAGATAAGTGTAGCGGATGCGCGTATTGTAGATGTACACGTCAGACACTATATATGAACAGTTGAGGTACGTTGTTTAAGTAGTATTAGTGATTGAGTGCGATTGTGATTATTTAGGCTTTATGAAAAAAAAAAGCTGTATTAATAAAAATATTGCTGTGTCGGGTTGTGGTCCCGTGGTTAGTGTCGCGGTCTCTCGAGTCTCGTTTCTCGGTTCGAACCCACTCTACCACAATTTGATACCCATTTCTAATAATGAGCCGCTTAGGCTCACAGAAATAGTATGAAATTGAAGTATTTTTGTAAATAATAATTACACAAATATTTAACTTTTTAATCAATTAAATTAAAATAGTGAGATGCTCTCTCTTTCTGTCTTTGACACAAAATTTCTCTTATTTTTTAATTCATAAGAAGTTTCACTTCTTGGCTGTATACGGATGATCTATTAGAGAAAAAAAAACCTTAAAAAAATATTTTACTTAAACACCAACTTATAAGACAAACCACTGCGCCGCATACTTGATTATATTTAAACAGTATACTTTCAACATAATAAGGTTACTGAAGTCTAAGTTTTAGAGCTGGAACCATTTATTTCTTTTAGAAAATTGCATTTGCGGTGCAATCTTAAGACTCGAAGGTATTTTTTTTATTCAATAATCCTGCAATCTAATCACAATGGAAGAATGTAAGAACCCACTACTGCACACAACTTTAATTTTAAATGGCGATCAAAAGATGTAAAAAAACGTTTATTGTTATCTTAGAATTGGGTCTAATACATATATTTTTAATATAATTAAAAAATAAAAGTATATTAATGTAATTTAAAAATGAATAGATTGTACCACAAAGTGACAAATATTTTTTTAAATTTTCAAAGTGTTGCATTTAGTCTTATCAATAATAAATAATCTAATGTAATCGTAGCCTAATGTTGTAATATGAAAGTGTTGCGTTTAAAGCTTATCAATATGATTAAAATTTTATTCAAAATTTGAAAAAATAGTGCTTATGTTCTGTTGTGTTTACTCAATGGAAAATGCCGAATTGTTACCTGACCATACCAAATTTAACGTATGCAAATAAAATGCAGTGAATTGGAGAAAGTAAAAATATTCTAACTTGATTGGTCGGTTCTATTATCGCAGTGGGAATCATTGGTCGGCAGTAGACAGTTGAATAATAGCGATACCGCGAGGTCTATGCATTTCCTGAAAATAATGGTAACCATACTGTAGATTCATGAAAACGCTATCGGATACCATGGGATACAGTTGGGCAATGCACTATAGTCATTAACGTCATTTGCACTATTAATAGCAATATTACAACTATACAACTAGCAATATGACGTAAGGTGAAATTAGGTTACCAACCCAATACGGTTAATTCAGTATACTAATTAAATTTTTCCTTTTTGTTTTGGTTTCTCCTCTACTGCTGGATATAGACATCTTCCGTATCCTTCCATGTCCTTCGGTCAGTTGCTGCTTGTAGCCAATTTTTACCCTCCACAGCGGCTATATCGTTGGACCATCTTTTTTGAGGTTTTCCGACATTTCTTTTATTCTCCCAAGGTCCATCTTGAAATTTAAGGGGTCCATCTTGTCTTGCAACATGTCCTGTCCATTGCCATTTAAGTCTTGCTACGCGATCCATGATATCCGCTATTCTGGTTCTGTTCCTAATTTCTAATTTTCTATCGGAATGTGGAAATTGGTTAAAATTAACGTTATAATTTCATCTGGTTAAAAACCAATCGTATCTGGATACTTTTTGATAACAAAGAAGCATGTTTGTCCTAGGAAATACAGTATTTCTTAGTTAGGTTAAATGTGTCTTACCCTTTATAAATCATAAAATTTTAGCTGTCCATCTTATGGGGTCGTGTCTCGCAATATGTCCTACCTTTAATTTTTAGTCAAATTCAATTTGCTGAATCCTAAAAAAGTACGTGTTTCCATTGGATATTTATGACTCGCTTAAAAAACACTGTAGCTTGTTTGAAATTAAGCTCTATATATCATCTCCATTCAAAAAGGACACAGTTTGTATGTACAAAAGAGAGCTAGGTAGATAGGTATCTTGGCGTATGTGGGTAGGTAAAACTGGCATTAGATTCAGGTAGGTTGTCAAAAATATTGCGAATGAGTAAATTTAGTCCTGATTTTTCATTAAATATATATATATATATATATATATATATATATATATATATATATATATATATATATATATATATATATATATATATATATATATATATATATATATATATATATATATATATATATATTTATATACCCTGTGTATGAATTTGGTGCCTTAAGAGGTCGTTGACTTAAGTAGGGTAAATTGTTACCATGGGGTTTTCTTTGAACCGAGTTCACTTTTACGCTATAATAAACCACTACTGTGATTGAAATTTCATCTGCATTATTTCGCGCTTCATTTGAAGTGATGGGTTTCATTTTGTGATTAAACCCGAGTTCAAATTAATGATATCAAAGGACCAAATTAGAGTCCTTCAAAGGGAATACTTTCGATAAAGAGACAATAGAGGTAGCTAGTCACTTGGGAAATTGTACCGTGAAAATATATTTTCAGTTTGACGTTATGTATACCTGTCTAAGCCTACGGTCTACGTTATTTTCTTCCATCTTCTCCGAATGTTCGTATTGATTTTCAAAATTAAATCTATTATATATATTGAAGACATGGTAAAAAGAAAGAAATATTGGAAATCTTACCAGTAAATGAAACAAATAAAAGTATTTTAAAGAAATTTTGTAAATAAAATATGGTACAAAAGAGGCTAATAAAAGATGTACTAGATTGACTACATAATATCAGAAGTCGATTCGATTTTGAACTAATAATTATAATAATAATAAATTTGGATAACTTACCGTATATAGCTCCATTTTCGTAAAATAATACCTCAAGGGCGCTTCACTGTGAATGAATTGAGGAAAATATTTAGATAATAATTATAAAATAAAGACATATATTAACTAAAGTCGCTGAGTTGTAACACTTTTGGTAAATACAACTATTTTTTAAAATCTAATGTGACAGCATTTATTTAAACGATGTGGAATACATCAAAACTCGTGTCACAATCCTCTACTAGCCCTTATCCGCTCCCAATGGTGCACAGGGCACTAAATATTTTTGAAGCAGTGTTATCTTGATCGATACTAACACGAAGGCAAGGTGATCACTCCTGCATTTCAAGAACCAGTCTAGGGTAATGGTAAACGTGTCCAGCTACTGTGCTGGAGGTCCCGGGTTCGATTCCCAGGGTGAGTTAAAAATAAATATTACCCTGCACTAGTCCCTGAGGCGCAGGAGTGATCACCTTGCCTTCATGTAAGTAACTATCAAGATAACACTATGTCGATATGATGCAGTGCCCTATGCACCACTTGGTGCGAAAAAGGGTTAGAAAAAAATTCAAAGTAAATACTTGGTGATTACCACTTAAAATCTACTGTGACACGTGTTTCGATGCATTTCACATCATTTTCAAACACCGTACAGTTTAAGAAATAGTGGTCAATACCAAGTCAAACCTAAATAATAAAAATGGATAGATATTACCACAAAGTGAGTGCCGAATCAATTGATGGAATTATACAATTTGTGTTCCAGTGTTTGAAAACAATGTTTTTACATAGTAAATACTACAATAGTATGTTTATTCCACTTCACTAAACCAACTCATAGTACATTTTTCCGCAAAGTGTGTGTTCCGGCACACTCGGCTGTCCAAACTCAAAACACAGTAAGGGACAATTTTTGTAGTACGTTTTTTTTGCATTTTTGGACTAAGTAGAGTCTACTGTACCGTGTACCGTGGTGATTAGTTGGTGTGCCGCGGAAAAAGTCTAGTTTAGTGAAAATAACACAGTTGCTCCAAATTTTGATTGCCTGTGCTCAGTTAAATAAGCTCACATTTCCCATAATTAAACATATTACAACATTTTGAGTTTGTCCAAATACTTGTTCACAAATCTGGATTATCTTTAATTATTGGAGTTATTTTCATATTATTTTTTGACTTCTCATCAAAGATGAAGAAGAATATGAGAGTCTGGGCATTTACGGGGCAATGATGATAAAAGAGTTTCTGCTCCATAATAAAGCTTATTTTCATCTCACCAATAGATGTCTCTAGTGAAGTTCTCGTGATTCAATAACAACGATTTGAAATTGGTTCATACATATAGAACATCCAAGAATTTGAGTAGTGTGGTTGTCAAAAATGGGTAGAATTGGTGAATGTTACACGTGTGTAAAGTGATCACTTAAATCAGCCTATGACGGTCGTCAGCCCCGTAAATACCCAGACTTCCATATTCCTCTTCATCTTTGATGAAATTTAAAAAAATTATATCAATCATAATATGTTAAATATGTTCCCAAAACATGGTAAATATGCACCACTGAAATTTCTTAATTTGGTAGGTGTACCTAGAAAAAGCGGAACGCTGCCATAGTATACACCGCAAAGGTAGCCATACCCTTTATATAAAGTATTCAAGACTACTTTATAATGGATAGGAACCACAGTCCAACCCTGCGGCCGACATTTGTCAAAATGGCTACTTTCCGCCCATTATTCATCACAAACGCCGCGTCAAGCACAAATAATTACCCCTCAACGGCCAATAATTAACTATTTGACTTTATTGAATTCACAACTCCGCCAGGAACTGTGCACTATAAATCTCAATCGTGTTTGAAATTGTTTTCCGTGATTTACGCAAATCATTGGTGTGGGAAAGAGATGTAAAATAATAAAAAAGTGAAAATATTTTTGTTAAAAAAGTTTTTATATTTTTTATTTTAGATGGGAATTGTATTTATTATTTACCTGGCTTATGATGCACAACGTTTATATGTTATTTACTGCATTTTTGTTTCTTCTAGCTAATTCAATATGTTTAATTTGAACCTGTGACTGTGTTGGGAAAAAGAGCGATAAAAAACGACTAAAAAAAGATTGTGTAAAATAGAACCCAGTCAGGGATCCAGAATGAATTGAAAAAATATTAACAATATTTTGAGTGTGTCCAAATACTTTTTCTCAAATCTGGATTATATCCAATTATAGGAGTTATTCTTTATATTCTTTTTTAACATCTTAACAAAGATGAAGAAGAATATAGAAGTCTGGGCATTTACGGGGCTTATGACTGTTATAGACTGGTTTACGTGACCACTTAACACAGTGTAACTTTTACCAATTCTACCCATGACTAACATTTTTTTTTAATTTCACCTAACGTCCAAGTGACTCTGAAATCTAGCTACGGCTTATGCAACCCCGCTATCATGACCCTACTCAGGCTTCAACTTTTTAAGTTTCATAGCCTATGCCTACTCGTGAGTGGATTTACTCTTTTTGTTTAAAGTAACTATAATTTCATGTAATTCATGAGTGAAAATTCTAGGCAAAAATACTCGCTTTTTTTAAATAAGAGAAATATTTGTGTTTTAATTCTTTACACAAATATTTCATTTTTACACTATTTCTGTGATCCTAAGCAGCTCATTATTAGAAATAAGTATCAAATTGTGGTAGAGTGGATTGGAACCGAGAAACTCTGATTTGAGAGTCCGCGACACTAACCACGGGACCACAATGCGACACAAATTCTTAGAACTTCTAGATATATTGAATTATCTCGATACAAAGTTCTTGAACTCGATAGAATTCTTTGTTGAGATTTAAAAAATAATATCAAATATGACTCTTAATTGAAAATAATCCATATTTGTGAAAAAGTATTTGGATACACTCAAAACGTTGTAGAAACATATAGATGAGACGTATAGAAACATATAGATGGGTATGTATGAGGAGACGCATTAATGTGGAAGAGACGAAGAATGTTTGCGAAGACAGAGTGTCCAATTCAATTCAAAATTCAAGTTCAATTCTACCCATATTCTTCTTCATCTATGTTGAGATGTAAAAAAATAATATGAAAAATTACTCCTAATTGGAGATAATCCAGATTTGTGAGCAAGTTTTTGGACACACTTAAGATGTTGTAAAATAATTTTCTTTGTTTTTTCAATGAAAATGTATTTTATAAATACAAAACAATAATTCTTTAATTTTGTATGCTCTCGGCTACACCCCTGTGCTCGCAGTGGTGAACCCCGGGGTGCTTTATTAAGAGTGACGTCATCATCAACTGATGACAGACGCACCACATGACTTAATTAAATACTGCACATTTGTTCCCAAATACGTCACACTCGCTAGCCAGGGGGGGCCATAAAAATTACATTAATAATATCATAGTGCCTATAAAATGGGTAACGATGGAGCTGTATTTATCTAGCGTGTCCCTTAAATATGTATACGAATAATTTAATACTTATTATATGTATGCAGTTATATAAAATGATATATTTTCATCTTTTTTAGCTCAATAACTCTCATGAAGTAGTGTTTTTTAAAATGGTATTACACGGAACAATAAATGATAAGGAAAAATTCAACGTCGTCAATGAGTTTCTCTTGAAATATTGTTTTAAAATTGTTTAAAAGTAATTTAATTTATTTATTGTAACTGCAGACAGTTGGTAAAATTCCATATTGAATTGTTGGGTAATATATCCAAAATAAAACACGGTTTTTTGGATTGGATTCTACATTTATTTATGTATATATTAATACGTGACGCGTTTTGTCTTCTTAAGACATTATCAAACACAAAGACACATCAAAGACATTGAGTGTTTTATAATGTATTAATATATACATAAATAAATGTATAATTCAATCCAAAAAACCGTGTTTTATTTTGGATATATTACCCAAAAGTAATATAAATACTTAACTTATTTTTGAAATAATTTATAAAATAATTGAACTAATAAGTACCTACTTTGTTTTAATTAATGATAAAACGATTCTAGGATATGTTCTTCATAAAATATTCATACGGTGTATGTATGTAAGGATTAAAAATATAAAAGGAGACAAGGTTGATAAAGGGTTGATTCATTCTGTATATATTACTGGTTTCTTAACAGAGATAAAGAATATTTTTTTATGCCAAGGGAATATGGAAGTCTGAGTAATTCCAGGACTAACGACTTGGCACTGTCTGGATTACTTTATATACTGTGTAACGTTCGCCATTCTGCCCATAATTGAACATCCATATTACATTAATTTCATAGTAGTCTTAGCCAAAACTGACAGATGGTGCTGCCATGTGTTGATAACTTTTTATACATTTATTATATATATTTTCACGATTCTGCCCATTATTGTACATACATATAACATTAATTTTCGAAAGATGTGTATATCAAATAATGTCAGTCATATTAGTCTTAGCCGGAAGTGACAGATGGTGCTGCCATAAGTTGAGAACTTTTTGTGAAATAGAAAATACGAATAACCAAAATTCATCGACCTTGAAAAATTCTATACCCAGTGAATATGGAAATACAGTAGGTACATCGGGCTAGTATATTTTCGGTACTTTTAAATTTAGAAAGTAAAAATATTACGTTCAAATGTAATAATTGGGCGAGTGTTCTTAATTTCTCGTTAAATTCATATCAATTAAATCAGTCAAGTACCGCGTAAATATTAAATATATGAAGTATGGAAAATAAACTTTCTTTCGAATATTTTACTTTTCAATAACAATCTTAGCGATTGAACAATACATAATAAAATTTTATTTAAGCTGTATTTCAAATACAGATGTGCCTATTTAAAATGCCCAGTGAGAAAGACAGTATGTATGAGGAGACGCATGAATGTGGAAGTGGCGAAGATTGTTGGCAAATATTGTTGTGACGCTCTATTTTCTATGCCTACCCCTGTAGGGAAGCGGCGTGATGGTTAGTTGGTTAACTAACTAACCATCACGATGCTTACCCGCAGAGGTAGGCAGAGAGAATAGAACGCCACCCCACTCTTATTAAGCATTCTTCGCCTCTTCCACATTTATGCATCTCCTCTTTCATACCCGTAAGTTTATTAGTTATAATTGTTTTTCTCACACTTAACAATACACTGGTAAATTGTATTATGGGAAAAGATATCTGTAGAAATATTTACGTGAATGACAATTGCTCTTAATCATTTTGGGGATTTTTGAAACAAATGTCCTCATGTTTATTTTACAATGCTATCCCCAATTCCGAATTTGAATTTAGAATTAGCGTTCGAAATGACAAGACCCCAAAAAGGAAAATGTATTATCTGATGTACATCTGTTTTCGAACGCGTATTCCTATCTTCGCTCATTTTACAGTCCTTTTCGAACGAATGCCTTTTCTGTGTTTACGTTCCATTGTCGAGATACTTTCGAATCACATTTTATACTATAATTCTATCCCCAATTCTGAATTTGAATTTAGAATTATTATTTGAAATGACAACATCCCAAAAGAGGAAATATATTATTTTTAGTGCGTCTATTTTCGAACGCGTGTTCTTAATTTCAAATAAGTAAACATTCTCGGCACGAATACTTTTTCTGTGTTAATGTTCCATTGTTGAGATACTTTTGAATCATACTTTATTTTATAATGCTTTTCCAAATACCCAATATAAATTTATAATTAGCGTTCGAAATGACAAGACTTAAAAAGGGGAAATATACTATTTTTAGTGGGTCTATTTTCGAACGCGTGTTTCTAGTTTCAAATAAGTAAACATTCTAGGTGAACGGCAGACACACACCTATCTTCGCTCATTTTACAGTCCTTTTCGAACGAACGCTTTTTCTGTGTTTACGTTCCATTGTCGAGATGTCACCACATTTAAGGAGAGCACTCCTCTCCTTTTATTTGTTTCTTACGCGCTGCTCTATGGAGAGTAAAATCTTTTATTTGAGTGCTTCTCCGCAAACGATTATATTATGCGGGTGCCAGTCTATGACGGAAATGAAGAAATATTTTTCTTCTTTATAATGTATTGTGGCATAAATTTCACATTCGGAATGTGTGAATAAAATGTGAATTTTTACAACTTTCGTGATTTTAATGAGACACTTGTGATATTAACCCTTATAGTGCTGAGCTTATTTTCACATATTTTGCATAAATTGCTAATTGCTTTTCATCATCACTACTTGACGAATTTGACATTTTGTAGGTAGAAATAAAAAACTTTTACTTAAAAAAATACAAAAATCAATGTTAAATTCACAGCAAAATAATTTTGAATCGTTATTTATAAATGTTATTAACTTATTAAAAACGTTATACATGCGCGCGCTAAGACACGTCCGTATAGGTCGATACCTAAATCAAATTACGCAATAGTCAGTAATCCGACGCTCCGTACTTATACGCATTAATAGAGAGTCGATCTATCGACGGTTGGCACTCTAAGGGTTAATACTCTAATATTTATTTAATTTAATTTAATATTTATTTCACCCTGGACTGGTCATTGAAGCGCAGGAGTGATCACCTTGCCTTCATGTAAGTAACGATAATGATAAAATTCCGTCATTACAGTGCACTGGCCTATGCACCATTGGGTGCGGATAAGGGTTAGAAGAAGAAGAGAAACCTTTTCTCTGTAGGCAGAGAGGATGCAACGCCACATTTTTCTGTCCTGATATACACTCCTAGCTTCCTTCACATCCATACATTAGTCATACGTGTCGTGAAAAATCAGTCTGGTTAAATAAAAATGAAAGAAAATAGAAATTTAACATATTTATTATGTTTAATTTGACAATGCTTGCGAAGCAGTGAATATTCACGTATAAAAAATCTGTCAAAAAACAATGTAGGTACCTAATCATAAATATAAAATTGCTATGTGACAGCTGCTGTCAAGAACCGCACTGTCCGCCAGGAGCAATATTAAGTATTGTGTATATTGCTGTTACGTACAATAGATGTCACTGCCATTGCGGTATTTTTTTTACATAAAATATATAAATATTAAATTCAAATAGAATGATGGTTAAATGTATTACATATTGTATACGATACAAAAAGAATTTAATCATTAATTAAAAATTCATTTACTTATATGTTTTTCATCGATAAAATCAAATCAACTTATTGTTTGGTTCTTTTGGATTCGCGTTCTTAAAACATTCGCCGTTTTACGGCTGTTGCCAGGAGAAAGTTTTCAATATTTCCTAGAATTTTTCGTAGTGGGTGAATTTTAAAACATGGCAACTTCATCAAGTATCACGTCCAAAGAATATATTTAAAATTTGGAAGCAGCGAACATGGCCGCGTGAATCAGGCCAAGACGTTTTTTTTCATTAATATTTAATGCTGAAAATTAATTGAGAATATTTATCCAAACTTTTTATGTACGTCAACTTTATTCTTATTAGTTGTTACGACAAATTTATATTTTCATTAATTATACCGATGACATGTATAAATTTATGATTTCAAGATAAATTTGAGTGGTAAGAAAAATAGCAGATAAAAGTTGATATATGAAAAATTGAGTTTCAAACATTTTTTACGGGCTGAAAAATTGATTATATCTGAGTTAAATATGAATTAAAATCTTTTAAATTAATAAAGCATGTAAAAATGATAAATTAAAATTTATTTTTATTATTATCTACCTTTACCCAAAAACGCTTTGCAGTTTATTAAATGCAAAAATATTGAAAATTCTTAATGGGAAAAGCTACAAAGAGGCTATTGAAAAGGTTTAGTATTGCGTGTGTTGCTATAACGTTCAACAGATGGGGCTACCATATATGACAGCAAGACCAAACTAACGCTGATTTTTTTAATATTATTTTTTTTACCAATAAAATAATATTTCAAATAACTCCTAATTGAAGACGATCTAGATTTGTGAATAAGTATTTGGACACACTCAAAATGTTGCTTAGTATTTACATTAAAAAATAACTAATCTTCTGAAATAAATATTAATCTGACGTATTTGAACAGGAAAGTGGGTACTATTTAAGTGAGATGTCAAAAAATATTATTATATCATATCCGCTCCCTAGGTGGAACATATGGAGTCCACAAAATGTCTCCAGGCTTTTCTGTCGGTTCCCAGCTCCCTTGCAAGTCAGATCCGCGTCCCGAAGTTCTGACGAGAACTGTCGACGAATTGTATGCAGTGGTCGTCCTGGGCGACGCGAACCTGATGCCTTGTAAAAGAGGCAAGCTTGATTAAGTTTCAAAAAAATAAAATGAAAAAACTCCTTATTGGAGACAATCCAGATTTGTGAACAATTGTTTGGACACACTCAAAATGTCGCTTGGTATTTTAAAAATTAATCCGACGTATTTGAACAGGAAAGTATGTAGGTACTATTTAAGTTATTATTTTTTGACATCTCATCAAAGATGAAGAAGAATATGGAAGTCTGGGCATTTACGGGGCTGAAGACCGTCATAGGCTGGTTTAAGTGATCACTTTACACACGTGTAACATTCACCAATTCTACCCATTATTGACAACCACACTACTCAAATTCTTGGAAGTTCTATATATATGAACCAATTTAGAAACCTTGTTCTTGAATCACTAGAACTTCACTAGAGACATCTATTGGTGAGATGTAAAGAAGCTTTTTTTTATTAAGCAGAAACTCTTTACTATTTAAGTAAAAAAAAATGTTTTCAGAAGTAATTTTGGAGTTCATCTAAGAACATGATCTCGGTGACCGCTTCGAAGTTATGTTGTACAACTGCACGTGTTTGAAACTTGTATCCTTTGCGTTAAAAAGGTGCAAAGAAAAAAGTTTTGCAGGGATGTATTTTCTTGATGGCACTCGGCTCCATTTAGTAGGAACGGAAAACGGACTCGAAACTTCCAGAAGCGAGTTTTTTTTCTTGTCTTATTGCTAATGAAGCGACATCCTTGCTGGCTCCGCTGCTTATCTAACTATTATCAAAACATCTCGTATACTACGTTCTCTCTTAGAAGGTACTTCCGCTTCCTACGACTTAATAACTAACTCAAGTCTTCTCCAACCCGCACTTAACTAGTAGCAGTTACCGCGAAGTATGAGTAAAATAATCGAATATTTTATAATAAGCATCAAGTAAGTAATTTGTAACACTCTCCTTATCATTCATCGTCCGCTTTGTGTAATACCACTTTTATATACACTTATTTGTGACTTCCGGTTTCGGAATAATCATTCCATCATCAGGTCGTTAAAATAAAATTATTACGGTTTGACATTTGTACAAAAAAAAATTTTGACAAAGAGAAAGAATACAAATGAATCACAATGGGAATATTTTTTGACTTGAAATTAAATTTAGTTGGTTTTTTATTATGGGTAAAACCTTTATTGTTTGCTTCATTTATTTCTAATTTTTCTCTCACAAAAATTCTTAAAGGTTCTATATATATGAACCAATTTTGAAACATTGTTCTTGAATCACTAGAACTTCACTAGAGACATCTATTGTGGAGATGAAAATATTTTTTTTATTGAGCAGAAACTCTTATTATTAGTATGTGAGAAGAAGAAATATTTGAGTAGTGTGGTTGTCAATAATAGGTAGAATTGGTGAATGTTACACGTGTGTAAAGTGATCACTTAAACCAGCCTATGACGGTCGTCAGCCCCGTAAATGCCCAGTCTTCCATATTTTTCTTCATCTTTGATGAGATGTCATAAAATAAAAACAAGTGTTTTTCTTTTACGACTTCATCATGTCTCACCACAATGTCATTACAACATCGTATTTTTGAAATAGTTTAAGTGATTGAAATGCAAGATTCTCCTCGTTTATCAAATGATATCATTTTAAGAGCAAAACTACTTGGAAATTAAGATAGTTTTCGGAACACCGGCGCAAGTCTCTCAAAGATTATACTTGTCAGGTTAGTGCTAGGAACTTTTACAACTTTGTAGTTGGGTGTTGACGCGACTTTTCCTACGGTCATGTAGGATTCTGGGGAATAACGCTAATGCACGTCAACATGTATGAGAAAGTTGTGACAGTTTTCGCCTTTCGTTATTAAAGTGGATAAAATACTAATCCTGATCCATGCACGAGACTTACAATGTAATCGGGATATATTAAAACTAACACCATCAATGTAGTGAAAAATGACACGTACCTATAAAACATCATATCGCTCACTCCTTTCAAGAACGTCCAAAATCAAAAATCATCAATTTTCAGTTGTGCGTGTTTTCAGAATGCTCAGAAAATGTACTATATCCCAGCAAAAAAGGCATATTTTTAACTTTAAATTTACCCGCTACAGGGCAAAAAGTGTTGTTTTTGCATTTTGAAGAAAAGGTATTGTTTAATTATTTTTTTAAATATACCTAAAATTGTTTAAATGGAGAAAAAACCTTCAGGTTTTACCTAAAAAGATCTATTGCACAGTAAAAAGTTCAAAAAGTGGCTTGATATTTATTTTTAACACATTGTATTATATTTTCAAACTTTAAAAACGAGTTCCTGAAATATCAAGTATTTTTAATTTATTATTAGATTAAAACCAATATTTTTAGCTTTTCCACTTTTTTATTTGACCAGCAACCGGGTTTCGTCGTTACCGACACATCAGACTGGTCAAGATGTCGTCAGATGTCGGTAACGACGAAACCCGGTCGCTGGTCAAATAAAAAAGTGGAAAAGCTAAAAATATTGGTTTTAATCTAATAATAAATTAAAAATGCAATTCCATCACGAAGTGTCAGTGGATAATATAAATCTATTATCAAGTATTTTGATTTATGACGATCTTGAAAGGAGTGAGCGATATATGTATTTACAACATTTTGAGTGTGTTCAAATACTTGTTCACAAACCTGGATTATTTCTAATAATATTTTCATTTTATTTTTAATAATTCAACCCTATTCATAATTATTTCAATGTAAATGTTCCCTACGAGAATCCAGCTTTCAAATCGAGAGAAAACAAAGTACTCCCGCTTAGAGAAAGTAACATTGAAAGCTGTCCCACCGCATGCCCAGATCTGATACAGAAGCATCTAGGCTTCCTGACAGATCTGCTCTTGCTAAGCAATTTTTTTAAAACTAAGTTGCGAAATTTATTGAAAATGTGAAACACTATAAAATTGTATCCCGATTTTAGAGAAAGTAACAGGCCTATGGAATTGCATATTGATGTCGACGGACAGTTTCTGTCCAACATTAAAACCGTTGTGGAAGGATTTAGCGGTCAAGGTAGGCCTCTCAATACTGGCAATCCAGTTTTATTAGGGAATATACAAAGTCCAAAACATAGTTCTTTCTAAAAAAGGCGACGGAGAACCGTCTCACTCTAAAAGAAATGGCAATAATTTCTCTAGTGTAAAAAATATTAAAAACTCCTAAATTGATGATAATATTTTTTTTCATCTCACAAATGGACATCTCTAGTGAAATTCTAGTGATTCAATCACTATATTTCGAAATTGAACCTCATATATAGAAGTTCCAAGGATTTGAGACGTGTGGTTGTCAATCATAAGCAGAGTTGGTGAATGTTACACGTGTGTAAAGTGATAACTTGAACTAACCTATGACGTAAATGCCTAGAATTCCATATTCTTCTTTATCTATGTTGAGATGTCTAAATAAAAACCATTTATGTACATTACATAAGTTATTATAATATAAATACTCCGCAAAAGCTTTCCCTCAGAACTCAGACGAATGTGTGGAAAATCGTTTTATGACAGAAATAAAAGTGAATTTACTAGAAAATAATGTAAGGCTGAACTGAGAATAATTAAACAGAATAAGAAAAATATTGTTTTTTTAGATGGGAGTTGCGTTTATTATTTACATTGCTTATAATGTACAAGGTTCAAAGATTATTAAATGTTTTTTTTCTTCTAGAGAGAAAACATGTTTTGTTTTAATCTGTGATGGGAGCAGAAAGGATAAGCTAGTGTGGGCCAATAAGGAACTTCTCAGCATATGCTTATTGCTTGGAGAAAACCACGTAAAACTCCTCAGATGAAGCCAGACTGTGGACTGTCGTCAACAGGTACTCCATTCCACAAGAAGAGGAATCGACATTTTGTGTCCTAGCTTGGTTTATGGTACTAATGTCCTTCACGTCTAAAAAGGTATGGACATATGGAGCAAACGGATAACGAAAAAATGACTAAGAAAGCATATTTGGTAAATGTGAACGGAAGAACAAAACGAAGTTGGCCAAAAAAATTGGCATCAATCAGAACCTAAAGTTTCAAAAGGCTACGTGATCGGATGGCATATATGATTGGATGTATTGAAGTGAAGGAAGCTAGGAGTGTATTTTAGGACATACAGGTTTGACGTTCCATCCTCTCTGCCTACCCCTGCTGAGAAAGGGAGTGATCGTAGTAATAGTAGTAGGCTAACCATAAAATAATAAAACCGGATTTTTTAACGAAAACTGCCATATTTTCACGTATGTAATTCATTTCTAGCAATACAGTTTTTACGAACCTTAATTTTACAATTCTGTCACAAAATATAATAAACCTTTTGAATGAAAAATATTTCGTGCGAGTTAAATTACACACATGATTTATTACACCTTATTTTTCGCCACATCAATAAACTCAAAATAAATATTTTTCAGTTTTACTCCTATTAATTTTAGCATTAGATTTTTTTTAACAATTGAAATGGAGTCTTCAGATCTGGTAATAATCACAAAAATGTGATTACTGCTGAATTAAAGTTGACTTAATATACTTCAATATATTTAAAATAACAAATGCGATTTCAAACAGTCTTAGTATATCTGCACACGCGCGTGAAATCAAATGAAACGCAAATGAGTTTGGTCCGTACACTGCTTATAAGGGTCGAATTCAGTACGTGTTCAACTGACGCTAGAAGCATGCAATTTTGTCCTTCGTGGTGTAACAATCTAAAAAAAACTACATATTTACAAATTATTCACACATGAGTAACCAATTTAATTAAAAGGTATGTAAAAATAGGGTGAAAAATAAATAAAACAGTGTAAATAAATAAATATCACTTATTTACAACATTTTGAGTGTGTCCAATACTTGTTCACAAATCTGGTTTATCTCCAATTAATAAATAATAAATCCCTTACCGCACCCCAATCGTGCATAGGGCACTGCTTTATATAAACGCAGTGTTATCTCGATCGATTACACATGAAGGAAAGGTGATCAGCCCTCCACTTCAGGTACCAGTCCAGTGTAATATTGAATAAATTTTAGAGTGAAAAAATCACTTATATTTATTAAATCCCCCTGGGAATCGAATCCGGGACCTCCAGAACGGTAGGCGAGCATGCTGACTATTACACTACGGAGGCGGACAAATTATAGGAGTTATTTTTTATATTATTTGTTCAAATCCTGCTTCACAGACATAAGTTTCTCCACTATGTCGACTTCTCACTCATATTGATTCGTTTTAATATTCACATTAAATTGTTTACTACTTATCCAGTACTTCCATTACAGATATCATGCCAAATATGGCGATTAAAGTACACGTTTGGTTTTAAAAAAGTTATATTAAGCCTATTTTTAAACAGCGGGCTCACTTATTTAACTTATCGATAAATAACATTAATGTGGCACTTGAAATTCGTTTTTACCGACCTTTACAAATAGTGGTAGACATCTCTAAAGTTTATGATATGATTAAGTAATTACTCAACTTAATGAGTGCCATTTTTATTAGGCACAAATTATATTTTTTCCCTCATTCCGTGTGACTAATGATTCGGATAAGTGTTTCCCAAACTTATGAAAAGCCTATACCTCGTTAGAGAGATTAACTTTTTTACCGGAGTACCCTTTTAGAAACATTGATTTTAAAGATGTTTCTTACTTGAGACATTTTTTTACCAAGGTTTTTTTTATTTCAGACATAAAGTATTATGATGATTAAAGAAAACACTTGTTTTTTACCACTTGAGTTTTATTATAGACTGCATGTTTCAAAAGTTAAACTTCCATCATTCAGGTCTGTATAATAACTTACTTAGTTATTATACAGACCTGAATGATGGAAGTTTAACTTCTGAAACATGTAGTCTATAATAAAACTCAAGTGGTAAAAAACAAGTGTTTTCTTTAATCATTGTAACATATCTTACCACAAAGTTAATGCCGAAACAATAAATAAAATATAGTATTATATATAAAGAGAAATATTTGTGTTATTATTTGTGTTAACTATTTTCGTGGGTTTGGGTATTAAATAGTAGAATAATGGGTTCAAACCCGAAAACCTTAATTCTAAGTCCGCGATACTAACCACGGGACCACAACTCGATACATTGATTTCATTGAAGTATCCTTACTTCAGAGATTGATCACTCGAGACATTATTTTTTGCCGATGTTTCCTTTGTAAGACATTGATTTTATGAAAAAACTCTACTGAAATTAATTTCACAGAATCATTCTACTTGAGAAATTATTTTTACCGATGTAGGATAGGATTATCACAAATAGAATTTGTGACATTGATTTTACCGAAGCATCCTATGTGAGACATTGATTTTACCGATGTATCTTACTTTAATTAATTTCACATAATCATTATACTTGAGAGATTATTTTTACCGATTCATCCTATTTGAGACATTGATTTTATAGAAATATACTACTGAAATCGATTGTAAATGCCCAGACTAGAATTTTCTTCTTCATCTATGTTGAGATGTCAAAAAATAATAAATGATATGTCATAATTATATTTTAAATACATTTTAAATACATATGACGTAATTTTTTTTCGAAATACCAGATCTTTTTTCATTAAAAGTTAATGGTATAGTGCTGATTAACCACGCTGCAGTGTTGTTCTCATCTTTAGGTTTTTGGCACATTTGAAATTATTACAACATTGTATATATGTGCTAAAGAGGCTTTGCAAACGAACCGAGTTTAAAGTTTCAAATTTTATTATAAAGCTTTCTCAACTTAAAACGTAGCAAAGAAATGCTTTCTTGTATTGTAATATAAAACATAATTTATTTTCCTATATAAATACAAATTACGAGTAGTCTACAAAGTTTTATAATTTCAGTTCTTTATTATAAATGCTAACTTTGTTAAATTTCGAAACCCAAAAAGTACGTTTTACAAATATTACTCAAGAAATGTAGTAACACATTTATTACTTTAATAAAAAGTTTTCTAAAAATAAATATCAATATTTAGAGGAAAACGTAAAAAGCGGTTTAGGAGGTTTACGAAATAGCACTGCCGTATTAGCTGAAATTTTTCATTGTATGTACCCATATGTGATAATTTATATATGTATGTAATCAGATAAGAAAGGCTGAGACAAAAGCATTATACATAAAATTAAGAGAGATGTGTTGAGATGTTTGGGCATATGAGTCAAGTGAACAAAGAAAGGAGAGTAAAACAAATTTATGAGGCGAATGTGGTTGATAATAGAAGCAGAGGAAGAACGAAGAAAACGTGGCATAGTCAGGTATGCCAAATACTTGAAAGTGGTCAGGTCAGGAGTCGGAATAATCGGCGGGTATGTAAGTGGAGATGCTTGAAATGGAAGGGGCCTAGTTTGTTTACAAAGACAGATTTGTGTGGCGTTCTATTCTCTCTGCATACCCTTGCGGAGAGCGGCGTAATTAATAAGAGAAAATAGACACCAAGCCACTTTTTTTTTGTAAATAATTTTCGCCTCTCCCACATTCATGCATCTACTCATATTCATACATACACACCGATTATTCCGACTTCTGACCTAACCGCATTAAAAAATTCGACCTTTTTGCCTTATTATATGATATCGCCAAGTTTTTCCCGGTCTTCCGCTGCACTTTTTCCCAACTACATCCTCCTAATAAATTATCAGTTTTACCGCTCTTTTCTCACTCATCGTTCCACATATCCAAACCATCTCAACACACCTTTCCTAATTTTATCGATAATGTTTATCACAGCCTTACATTCTTTTTTTCACAATTCAAACATCTGTTATTCATTGTTTTACCGCGCATTTGTCTGAGAGATCGGATATCGACTGCATTTAGACTACTTTTATCCTTTTATCACCAACCAAGAAAAACGAAAGTAGAAATATTTCGTCGGCTATCCATGGTTGAATTATTAGTAGAATTACTAGAAATTTTTAATGTCTTGATTAGCAGAAACCTTCATGAAATGTATGTAACATAGGATTCTTCCCGAATTATTTTACATACTGTAGTATGTCGTAGTACCGTAGACGACAGAAAATATAATTTTCAATAATTATTTTTAATTTTTTAATTTTTTAATTTTTTTTCAAAACATATCACATACATAAGTCATATATAAAGATAATATTCCCGAACAGTAATTTCTATTTCTTATTTTGGGACATGGAATTTAGGTTAACAAGACTAGAACACAAATAATAAAGTTACAAAAAAGACATTTTTTTAAATAACCAAAACTAATACATGGCAAAATATAAAAACAATAAACAGGTAAAATAAATAGGCTTAAGAAGCATTATTAAAATGAATAAATGAGAAAAACACAAGGTAAGAAACATATTTAAAAGAAACAAATGAGAAAATATAACAAAAGAGAAAATATAAAAAAAACGTAAGGTAAAAATAAAATTAGAAAATACGACTAAACGCTTCATGTATATCTTTCCATTAAGTACTTTTTCAGATAATTTATTTTGGATCCCCGAATGGGTTCTATTTTATATATCGCTCACTCCTTTCAAGAACGTCATAAATCAAAAAACTTGATTTTTCAGGACAACGTTTTTAAAGTTTAAAAATATAACACAATATATAAAAAATAAATATCAAGCCACTTATTGAACTTTTTACTGTGCAACAGATCTTTTTAGGTAAAACCTGAGGGTTTTTTCTCCATTTGGAAAATATTTAGTATATTTAAAAAAATAATTAAACAATGCCTTTTCTTCGAAATTCAAAAACAACATTTTCTGTCCTATAGCGGTTAAATATTATGTTAAAAATATGCCTCTTTTGCTGGGATATAGTACATTTTCTGGGCATTCCGAAAACATGCACAACTGAAAATTGGCGATATTTGATTTATGACGTTCTTGAAAGGAGTGAGCGATATGTCAGGCAGCTGGTGTATTTGGGTATAGGCAATATATTTTAAGGACCAATTATTAAATTAATTTTTTTGACCAGGTTTTATTTACAATATTTAAATATGTTAAAATATTTATTTACAAATTTTGTGTTTTGCTCCTCTTTCTCAGGAATTTAAAAAAATATTTATATCAAGCGTAATTGTAAAAAAAATACAGGTATACCAGGACATCAAAAAAATGTGGTTATAATACAAGCTTTACAGAATATAAAACGAATTTCGTTCTTTTCATGTTGCCATGTTTATAATATGATCAGGTTGGAAAGGTATTTAAATTTTTGTACGCAAAGCGGCTTAAAATAAATTTATGTACCACACGAAAACTTAGCGTATACGAAAGTGCTTCGAGGCGGTACAGGGTTAAAGGTTGCTGGGGTACACCTTGCCAAATATATTAACGGGAAAATGTCGCTGTGTTTTTCTTAGGGTGAAAATTTTGTTACCCTGTTTATTGACCCTGTTTGCGATGGGATTTTCACTTGTTTTTAATGTAAAACGGATGCGTAGAATCAGTCAGATTCAGAATCGTACCGTTGAAATTGAGAAAGAGTGATCCATCCCTGAAGAAGAAAAGCGCAAGAAAGTTTTGTTGTTGTTTTGTTTGAATTTGTTTGAATAGGATGCACATCAATCTGTCGTTGAAAAACAATCATCGCCTCTGTTACATTCATGCATCTCCTCATACATACTCGCCGATTGTTCCAAATCCTGACTTGACTACTTTCAAATATTTAAAATACTTAATCATTCCAAGTTTTCTTTGGTCTTTCCCTGCTTATATGTTCATCTACATACGTCTCATATTTTTTTCCGTTCTTTCCTCACTCAATTGTTACATGTATTAAAACCATTTCATCACACCTTTCTTTATTTTTACACGTAACCCTGCATTATTTCCTTATTTTTACATTCAAACATCTGTCATACATTGATCAATATATCTAGAAGTTCCAAAAAAATTATTAGTGTGGTAGAATGGTGAATATTGCATGTCTCTAAAGTGATCTATGACGGTTGTAAACCCTGTAAATGCCCAGACTTCCTTATTCATCTTCATCTTTGTTGAAAATTTTAGTAAGTATGTTTGTCTATTATGGGTAGAATTGGTGAATGCTACACGTGTGTAATGTGATCACTTCACAAAGGTATTACATGTTAAAAGCCCAGTAAATATCCAGAATATATAAATATAATGACAGTCAGCAGTCCGGCTTCTCCTGAGGAGTTTTACGTGGTTTCCTCCCAGCAATGAGCAAATGCAGATAAGTTCCTATTTGACCCACACTAGATGATCCCTCCTGTTCCCAACACAGATTCAAATAAAAACATATTTAATTAGCTAGAAGAAACAAAAATCCACTAAATGATCTATAAACCTTGTACATAATAAGCAAGGTAAATAATAAATGCAATTCCCGACTAAAAAAAAATAAAAAAAATATCCAGACTAAAATGGAAAAAAATATGTAATGATTTTTTTTTATTTCATCAATTGATTTCATAATTGTCACTTTGTCGTAAAATCTATCCATTTTTAATTTGAGTTTCTCTTAGTAAATATCACTATCGAAACACGTGTCAGAATAGATTCTAAGAAATAGTGGTATTTACTAAGTAAAAATTAAATTAAAAACCATTTTTTATTAACACTCTCCTTATCATTCATCATTCACTTTGTGTAATACCACTTCAATAAACACTAATTCGTGACTACCGGTTTCTGCATCATCTTTCAATCATCGGGTCATTAAAATACAATTATTACGGTCTGACATTTAAAATTTTATTTTTATTTTTATTTAAGTGTTTAAATTTTTGTTAAATTGTTTAGTTAAGTAGTATTACACAAAGTGAACAATGAATGATAAGGAGAGTGATATATAACCATACTACAAATTTAATAATGCTTTTAATGTAATTTTTTATTTATTTTTTATTGTTTATTACGACATTTCTCGAGCATTGTCTTGTACGCCTCGTGTTTTGTTATTCAGGAAGCCACGTTTCCAAAGTGAAAGTAAGTAAAAATCAGTTTTGCAGTTTCATGGGAACAATATTCCTAAAACGTGAGCTGGAAAAAAATTTGAGCAATTTCCACAGCAGAGTGACACAAATCTTTATCAGTGAGAAAATCCGAGAGGTAGAAATATTTTGGGTATGCAAAAATAATCTAATAAAAATTCGTCTCCACGTAAGAACTGTTGCCTTTTTACCAGGCAGAGACAATCGGGGAAAATAACATTATGTATGTACATGTGGGACAGCGTAGGGGGGTGAGTTTGAGGGTGGGAATGTGTGCGAAGGGTGGGGGAAGTTTTAACTCTCGTAGGAACAGAACAAACAACATGTCAAGGCGTGACTAGTGACTATTTGCTACCTTTTCAATGTGTTCTTCTGCAAATGAAAGATAATATTATTTTTGACATCTCATCAAAGATGAAGAAGAATATGGAAGTCTAGACATTTACGGGGCTGGCGACCGTCATAGGCTGGTTTAAGTGATCACTTTACACACGTGTGACATTCACCAATTCTACGCATTATTGACAACCACACTACTCAAATTCTTGGAAGTTCTATATATATGAACCAATTTTGAAACGTTATTCTTGAATCACTAGAACTTCACTAGAGACATCTATTGGTGAGATGAAAAGAAGCTTTTAAGTAAGCAGAAACTCTTTAATTAGTATGTGAGGTCCAAATCCTGGATTATGATCACACACATGAGAAACGACAGAAAATATCTTTTTCATTTTTATTATTTTAGCTTATAATTTGACCAGTTAAACAAAAAAATAATTTAAAATCAGTATTTTTAAACGCAAGATTTTGATACCAGACTTATTGTCAAGTAAGTTGCGAAAACCTCAGTTTACTTCTCGCAAAGTAACCACGGAACATCGAGACAGTTGTACGAAATAAAAATATGAAACTGTCAACTTCGCTGTATGAATCTCGGTATGCACGCCACTGCGTACACAAAACTATCCATTTTTCTAAGCTAAATATAACATATTTTTGCCATTTTGTTTATGGGTCAACCATAAACTTCTTGTGAGAAAACGCGGGAGACATTTGACATTTTAAAAACGAATGACAAAAGCATTTTCTGACATTGTCAGTAAAAGCAAATCGTGGTGTATTTTAATACGAATTTCTTTTAACGTTAAATCATTACTCATGACAGATGTATTTATAAAATAACGCTTAGAACTGGAAGAATAAATACATGACATATCGCTCACTCCTTTCAAGAACGTCATAAATCAAAAAACTTGATTTTTCAGGAGTACGTTTTTAATGTTTTAAAATATAATACAATGTATTAAAAATAAATATCAAGCCATTTATTGAACTTTTTACTCTGCAACAGATCTTTTTATGTAAAACCTGGAGGTTTTTCTCCATTTGAAAAATATTTAGTTTATTAAAAAAAAAACAATTAAACAATACCTTTTCCTCAAAATGCAAAAACAACACATTCTGGCCTGTAGAGGGTAAATATAAAGTTTAAAATATGTCGCTTTTGCTGGGATATAGTACATTTTCTGGGCATTCCGAAAACTTGCACAACTGAAAATGGACGATTTTTGATTTATGACGTTCTTGAAAGGAGTGAGCGATATGTAAGATCGATTGCCACATATGGGATAGGGACCAGAGCAGACACAGCGAGAACTGAATCTCCTCTTAGAACTTCAGACATTGAGTCGCATAACTAGAAACACGTTAAGAGACCGAGTAAGGAATACGGAAATTCGGAAAATATGTAGTTCGAAGGATATAGTCAGATGGAGAAGACAGCGAAGACGATTCTGGAATGCCAATGACAAAGAATGTAAAGACTGGCCCGAATTGCTCTTTAAGAGAACCCAGACGGAAGAGAGCCACCTAGAAGACCTCCAAAGCGATGGCATGACAGTTGGCAGTCCACATCATATGAAACTGATAACGGAACAGACAGATTCGTGGTTCTATAAGAAGGAAGAAAATGAAGAAAAAAATATGTCTGTGAAATTCATTTCATTAACACACTACTTTTAAAAAACGTACTAAATAAATTTTTAATGTTACATATTGATATTTAGCGGAATTGATAAGGGTTTTTAAATACTATATTTGATTTAAAGTTTTACTTAGTAAATACGATTATTGCTTAAAATCTATTGTGACACGTGATTTGATGCATTCTGCATCATTTTCAAACTGCGTATTTCAAACACGGTTCCAAAGTTCTAAGGGTTCAAAAAAATGAGTGGTGTGGTTGTCAATCATGGGTAGAATAGTAAATGTTGCACGTGTATAAAGTTATCACTTGACCAGCCTATGACAAGTCATAAGCCCTGTAAATACCCAGACTTCCATATTCTTCATCTATGTTAATATGGGGGAAAAATGTAAAACAAAAACAGTTTGTAGTTTTTAATTCTTATTGAAAAAACTTTTGTAAAAATGTATTTATTAGACCCAATTCTAAGATAACAATTAACGCTTTTTTACATCTATTGGATATTGTGAAACACCGTGAAATGGATGCGGAGTGCATCGAAACACATGTCACAATAGATTTTAAGCAATACTGGTATTTGCTTAGTAAAAGACTTCCATGTTCTTTCATAAAAAAGGGAAAAACAATACGTATCAAGTTGAGATATCTTTTAAGGATATATTTTTCATCAAATTTTATGGCTATTTTAAGGAGATATAAAAACAAAAGTTATACCAGGACCCCACTCCATAAATACATAAAATTATTATTAAAGTATAAACTGCAATGATTTTTCTGAAAATAAAGACTGGGGCATACGTGGTAACCACGATTCAATTGTTTTTTTTTTCATATGAAGAATAGAAAACATGTGACGTAATTGCACGGAATGTCCTATTGTCTTAGGTGAATGTCCAATGTCCATATGGAATTTCTATCTCCCGAGGTATGCTAATGGAAATTGCTGTAACATTTTCAATTGCCGCATACCGAATGCAGAATATCAACAATTTCCTGTGGAATTTGCGGCAACACACAAATTTGTGCTTTGAAATGTAAAAAAAATGTTCTCATTATAAATTGTGTCATACATATTTGATTTAACCTTCCTATCTTCTACATTCCTGTGTCTTCTCGTACATACTAGTCGATTAATCGTCTACTGACCTGTCCACTTTCAAGTATTTGAAATACTTGATCATGCCAAGTTTTCCTCGGTCTTTTCTTGCTCTTATTTCCAACTACGTTCGACTCATCGATTTGTTATACTGTTCTTTCTTTACTCATTCCTTCTACATGTCCAAACTATCTAATCTAGGCATGTCAAACTCGCAGCCCTACGTACTTTTTTTGCGGCCTGCGGAAATCCGCGGTTACATTTTTTTGTACGGGAACATATGAAATTCTTTCACAAAATCATTAAGTTGGCTACTGCACCTCATGTGACTGTCTTTGATAGTAAATTATTCACTTAAAGTTAGATAATTTAACTTTGAGTGAATAATTAGTTAGTTAGATAATAATGAAAATGAGATTTTTGAGTATTTTGATGTGGCTGGCGTACCCGAAATACCTTATGCGACCCTTGTTAATTTTATCGAAAATGTTTATCTCAGTTTTACATTTTTTCCTTATGACATATTTGTAACTTGATATTTACCCGCTACAGGGCAGAAAATTATGTTTTATTATTATTTGTTTAAATATACTCAATATTTTTCAAATGGAGAAAAAACATTCAGGTTTTACCTAAAAAGATCTGTTGCACAGTAAAAAGAACAATAAGTGGCTTGATATTTATTTTCAATACATTGTATTATATTTTTAAACTTTAAAAACGATCTCCTGAAAAAATCAAGTTTTTTTATTTATGACGTTCTTGGAAGGAGTGAGCGATATATCAAACATTGTTTTGTCGCATATTCGTGTAAGAGTTCACATTTCGTTTGCATCCAGTTTACTTTAATCTATCTTTTGCAACTTCCATACATTACAGTTGGAACCAGGACATCGTTGTATACCGCCAGTTTAGCTTTCGCCGATTTTCATTTGCTATAAATGATTTCAGTGCACCATTCACTATCGTTTATACACACACACACACACACACACACACACACACACACACACACACACACACACACACACACACACACACACACACACACACACAAACACATCAACTTTTTGAAATAGACAATACTGAAACGTGCTTGTTTTTGCGCGTTTTGTTGATCCGTATACTTGGTATGTATAAATGGTATTGTATAATATTATCTCATTTACTGATTCAAACCTTGTTTGAGGTACGATAAATTCAAATTACGTAAAGGTCTGTCTAACGTCTCACTTACGTAACTCGAGGTATTACCGTAATACACACGCAAACATCGTGAAAAAGATGTGTATAAAATATTGAAAGACTTTCATGGTCAGTCTCTGTGTATGTCAAGCCCATATAATACTTATCAGAGATAATTAAACTTATAATTTTTATAATTCTGTTGTCACTATTAAGTTAATTTTTATTTTAATAGGGTATTAAATAAAGTGTATTATATGTAATGTAACATCAATTATGAAGTTTTTCCACTTATTTGATCAGTGACTGGGTTTCGTCGTTACCGACATCACTAGACTGGTGATGGACTGATGATGTTAGTAACGACAAAACGTGGTCACTGGTAAAATAAAAAAAACGGAAAAAAGTATTTATAATATGTCAGAAGGTGTTTTATTATATAAAATGCAGTTCCACCATGAAACATCAGAAAAAACTTAAATCTTACAGTATATAAATATCAGAAATATTTTTAGTGTAATAACAGTTTTATTGTAAAAAAAATATTTGCCTACTTAGTATAGTGGTTGGCGCTTTTGTCTACCGTGCTGGAGGCTCCAGGTTCGATTTTCCGGGGGGGCAAAATAAAAGTTGGTGATATCACTCTCTTTTTTGAACTACCTAATGTCCAAGTGACTCCAGCAGACATAAAGCTACGGTTTATGCAACACCGCTTATCATGACCTATTAAGACTCCAACTTATTTAGTTTTAAAGCTTATTCCTGATTATAACTGGGTTTACTCATTATGTTGAAAGGTACTATAATTTAGTAAAATTCATGAGTGACAGATGTTTGCAGAAAATATTAAAAATGAAGGTATGAATTAAAAGTAAATATTGAAAAATAATTGATAGATATTTTTTTGTTTTTTATTTTTTATTTTATTATTTATTTGGTAGTCACCCAGTGAAAGGATATTTCTGCCAGTGTCAAATATTATTTTTATTTACAAACAAAATAATAATAGAAAATAATAATAATAATTAATACTAAATTTCACATTTTAAATGCATTTAGCTTTATCATTTTAGAAATTATGACCGCATTTCTAGAATTAGTAGTAATAAACCATTAATCTTATTTTCAAATAACATATTTAATTTATTTTTCCTTGTTGACAAAACTTTTGAAATTGGAATGTTTTTATTCCGAGAACCGTACTTTCGAGTTTTACAACAATACCAATTTTTCATGCTTCGAAAGTACCTACATAATTATAAATTATTTGAATCAACACGTTTTTCTTTGTCATTCGTTCGAATTTGACAGCAGTTTGTATTTGTTGCCTTCGATAGTTGGCAAGCAACGGTTTTTTGACATTTTACACGCGTCAAGTATTATACAAATATTAATTTTTAAAGTGTTTTTTGATAATTAAATATATTTTGATATGAAAGTACTTTAATATGTGATAATTGGTGTATTCAGTGAGTTTTTTAAAACAGTTACTGTGCCTCCGCATGTCAATATTTTTGGAATACTTTAATTGAGGTATTTATATGTATTTTATTTATATGTCTGAATGTAAATGTATTACGTGCTTAAAAATTAAAATTCTTTGAACGATATATGTTAATCGATATGTAATAACAATAGAATGGATAGGAATAATGAGATTTTAAAAATTACGCATTTTCGAGGAAATAAAAACATAAATAAAATTTCATAAAAAACAAATATATACTTATTCCACGTTTATTTTATTTGACCAGTGACTGGATTTACCAACATTAGACTGGTCTGATGATGTCGATAAAGTCTATCTGTTGATGTCAAATAAACAAAAAGTAAAAAAAAACTAGTAATATAGTTGTTGATGTTTTATTATAAAAATGCAGTGCCACCAAGAAATGTCGGTACATAACTTACATCAATAAGTTATGTAAGTGCTTACCAATTACGGAAACCATAGATCTTGGTTTTGATTTTTGATGAAAATCCCAATCGAAAATCATAAATTATATTTTTATCTTTTATAATATTCTTTAAGTATCGCGATTTTTTAAAAACAAATACAAATAATATATTAATTTCATGAATTGATTCAGGTTAGAAGAAAAATATATACTTTTATGTTTTCCATAAATTATTAAAAATGAAAACTCATGAAACGTCAGTTTTTGCGGATCTCGCCTCCAGGACGCTGTGCATATAACTTCTTCATATTTTTCAAACTCTTACCCGCACCCCAATGGTGCATAGGGCACTGTATCATCTTGATCGTTAACACACGAAAGAAAGGTGATCAGCACTCCGCTTCAGATACCAGTCAAGGGTAATATTGAATAAATACAATGGCCAACAATGATTTTGTAACTGAAATTTTGATGACTGATTTGGACTAAGTTAATCGTTCTTATTCAAAGTCTATATGGTGACACGCTTGTATCATGTCAAGTTTTGATGTTACAGTCATATTATTGTTTGTATGGACCCCATACGTTGAAACCGTAATAGTGGTTGGTATCTAGACATGTTTTAGTCTAAGGTCTAAGGGATTCAAAAAACATAAATTGATAGTTATGGAGTAACAGTGGAAATATATTAACTTATTAATATTGAATATCGTAGCATTATATGTTTATATATATTTGTACATAAATAATAAGATAAACTTTAGTCAATATCACAATTAAAAATATCCATAGCTAAAAATCTGACGTGCTAATTTTTTTGGCTTTTTCAGCTATGTAAAGTGCATAAAGATCAGATATTTTCATGCCAGTTACAAAATAAAAGTTGTGAATTGTTGGCCAGTGATATTAGAGTGAAAATATCCATTATATTTATTTGATCCGCGTCATTGTTAGTTAATTAGTGAATAAAAGTTAGGATAATGTAGGTAATGGGAAAAAACTCTTTAAATTTAATAGCGATAAACACTGGAACAGAGTGTCGTCATATGGGGACGTCATTACGAGCACAAAAAACAGTAATTTCCCTTTTTTTCTTTCATCATGACCTTGCAGTCTTAATAGCAATAGCACAAAAGAATTGACGGTACCGCTGCGAGAAAAAAACACGTCTTTATTATTATTGTGTGTTAAAAATGAAGTGCTTGCGTTCGTGATGACGTTTATCGCCAACTCAATAAAATGCTATTTTATTTGAATTTTATAAAAAAATAACAAACTAACCAACCATCTCGTCGCTTCAGGGGTAGGTAGAGAGAATAGAGCGCCATACTTTGTAAACAGTCTTCACCGATTCCACATTCATCTCCTCATATATACACATCCGCTGATCATCACGACGCTTTCAAGTATTTGAAATACACGAACATGCTAAGTTTTCCTCGGTCTACCTCTGCTTCTATTTCCAACTACATTCGCCCCATATTTTTTACTGTTCTTTCTTTACTGTTTCGATTCATACGCCCAAACCATCTTAATACACCTTTTCTCAAATTTATCGATATTGCTTATCTCAGCTTTGCATTCTTTCCTCATATGTATCACCATTCAAACATCTATCATACTATGTTTTGCCGCACATTCGTGTGAGAGATCGCATTGGACTGCACATTTGCTTCACTCTTTTTTACTGCTCTTTCTTCACTCATTCACATGCCCAAACCATCTCGATACACCTTTCTTAATTTGATTTAATTTTCATTTGATAAGCGATTTTTACATTAAAAAATAATGGACGAAATACTTTTTTGAAATGATTTTTCGGATTTCACAAAATACATTGAAATTTTTTTTTTCATAAAGTATAATTTGTATATATGTTTAATCGAACCCGCGAACCCAGTTTCGCAGCCGAGCGTATATTCAACTAAGCCACGGTGCTTGTCTGGTTTGCTTGTTGATACTCGCCATATTGTAGTCATACAGGAGAAAGTGACCAAGTGCATTTTTTGCCAAAACGTGATCATTGAATATTTGATATTTAACTAGCTTAATATTGTTATGAAAAAAATCCCAAAGGATTTTAAACTTGGAAGTACGGTATATTGATTTGTTTAAAATGACTAACTGCATTGGTGTTTATTTTCTTGCCAAGCAAAAGTGACTTAAATGACCCTCCTGAACATTTTACGTTTTGGTAGTTGGTCACTTTCTCCTGTACGACAACGATATATGTGTATAGAAAATACCTAATAGTCTAAGAGAAATGTATCCATTAATTCATTTGCGGATTTAAATTAATAACGTGTCCTTTATTACGGACATTAGTTTTTGGCCATTAAACGTTCCAATTGTTCAAATAGTATTGTTACACCGATACCAGTAGAATAGAGTGCTTCTGAAACATTTTAAATGCTTCTAAACCTTCTAAAATGATCCCGTAAATATAAAGAAAAAATAGCAACAGCCTTCAAATCCACTGCAAGTTGATTCTCCATATTTTGTAACATGTATTATTTATATACGTGAATTTTTGTTGTTGTTGAAAACTATATTTTATTCATACATGACTCACCTCTCCTAATTTGAAAATGTATTTCGTTAGTAAAATAAAATTAGTTAAGTACCTACTGTAATACTTAAGAAACATAAAAAAATACCATTAAAATTATAAATGACATAATAATGCAATCGAAATTTAATACCCATTGTGTTAAACATCGATTTTCCCTTGACTATTTATAAAATATCTTTTCCATATGTGAATATGTTTTCATAGTGTAGTCGTCGGTACGTGTGGTTAATATGCTGGAGGTCCCGGGTTCGATTCTCAAGGTGGTTCAAATAAACTTGAGTGTTTTTTTTTACTGAAATATTTATTAAATATCACTCTAAACTAGTACCTACCTGATGTGCAAGAATAATCACTTTTCCTTCATGTATTTAACGATCAAGATAAAACTGCTTGTAAATGATGTAGTGGCCTATGCATTTGGCATGGATAAGGGTTTTAAGAAGAATATTGTATTCTCAATATTATTAATATATAAAGCATTTACTTTGTGGTTAGTCATTTTTTACTTATTTATTTTTTTACAAAAATGTTAATAAAAATAGTATATAACCACTCACCGAGATTTTTACGTCTACCGGTTTCGAGTGTTAGTGATTGTCCTGACAAAGAGACGGGTACGTCTCGAAACCGGTAGACGTAAAAATCTCGGTGAGTGGTTATATACTAATTTTATTAACATTTTTGTAAAAAAAATAAATAAGTAAGAATATTGTGTTTAAAAAAATGATGTCTTTGTTTTTATTGTCATGATACCAATAATATATATATACAATTTAATTTCGAACCTTACAAACAAAAAAAATTAAACACGTAGAAAAAATTGGTCACTTTTTCCTCAGAGGTCCTTTCTGTATCCTTGCCTTTTTTATATGAATAATCTGCAAAGCATCTTTTTTAAAGGCCGAGGCATTATATATTAAATGTATTTTAAATGAAATAAAACGCCTTGTTAGATATCTTTATATAATCCAGGGGAAGTAAAAGAGCTTTTTGTTGGTTATTATGGTTATGCCACAAAGCTACATAAGTCACAAAAGTAATGTATCATATAGATAATTGATTTTTATTTTGTTGTACTATTTAATGCCAATCACCACACGTGAGCTCCACAACCCCCGAGGCTTGTTTGAGAAGCGCTGATGATGAGAACGTTAATATAACGTTAACTTTATTCCGATGTTGGTATGAGTAGAGATCGTAAATACGTAATATATCCGTAGCGTCTTCCTATTGGAAAGAAGCCAATTATTTTATAAGCGACAAATGGAAATAGGTATTATTTGTGAGTGCTGACAAACGTTATTGAGTTAACATTCCTCGGAAAACATTTTAACGATGGTATTTCATATTCGAACTCAAAGTATCCTCAATCTTAAATCATTCTTCTGCTCTCCTTGGATCCTTAGTAATGAGGAGGTTGAATTATAGGTGCAGTGGCAAAGATATAAAGGTGTTATATAGTATTCTATCAGATTCAATGCTATAATTGTATATACCATAGAACGGGGCTACTTGAACTTAATGTGTTACTTGAGACCAGTACGAAAAAAATATTTAGATCTGTATTTGGTCTACAATGATGAACGCATCGACATGATTCATTGTTTCCCCGACAGGTGACACTTATTGTCACGATACGTTCATCATTGTAGACCAAATACAGATTTTTTTTTTTTTTGTACTGGGCTCAAGTAACACATCAAAGTTCAAGTAGTCCAGTTCAATAGTAGACATCGTAAATCTATCAGAGTGTAATTTCGAGTAAAAAAAAATTTTCATTGTGAAACGGTTTTATAATTTTATAATTTGTTTGTTCGGATTACAAAAACCAAGACAGCGTTTCGTAGGCAAACACAACATACGACCCTTATCACTTAAAAATATGATATTTTAACTGATTCTGTTAAAGTACATTTTACGTTTTTGTTTATACATATGTAGTTATGGACTACCGATGCGATGTTAAAACAACATAAAATAATGTGAGTAAAATCGGTTGATTAGTTTGCCCTAAACACAATTAATTCGATATCAGAAGTTATTGGGATACTATACGGTGTTCACCCCCCCTGCGAATCGAACCCGGAACATTCAGCACAGTAGCTAAACAAGCTAACCATTACACCACGGAAGCGAACTTTACATCTAACTCTATCATCTAACATTATCTTACTCTAATATTTTTTTTAAATATAACTTTAGACTGGTCTTTCAAGCGCAGGAGTGATCATTTTGCCTTGATGTAAATAATGATCAAGATAACACTGTTAATAGGATGCAGTGCTCTACGCACTAAATGTGAATAAGGGTAAGAAAAAATACGGTGTTACTTCGTAAATGACATTGTTTTAAAAAATCTATCCTGCATTCTGCATCATTTTGAAACACCTTATGATGCGGAATGATACGAAATGCATCGAAACACGTTTCACAATAGATTTTAATAAAAAGTCTGATGATGACCAGTCTGATGATGTCGGTAACGACGAAACCCGGTCGCTGGTCAAATAAAAAAAGTGGAAAAGCTAAAAATATTGGTTTTAATCTAATAATAAATTAAAAATGCAATTCCATCACGAAGTGTCAGTGGATAATATAAATCTATTAATAAAAAGTGTTTTTTTACCAAGTGAAACTGAATTTAATAATGGATAGATATGAGTATCACCACAAAGCGACTGCCGAATCAATTAATTAAACGATATAATAGCATTTTACGTCTGCCACATACATTTACGTCTAGGAGTTTTCAGATTTAAAAGTAGCGCATTTACTTATTTAAATCTAATATATATATATATATATATATATATATATATATATATATATATATATATATATATATATATATATATATATATATATATATTATATATATATATATATATATATATATATATATATATATATATATATATATATATATATATATATATGTATATATATATATATATATATATATATATATATATATATATATATATATATATATATATATATATATATATATATATATATATATATATATATTTATATATATAGAAATAAAGAGAGTTTGAGTGGCGTGGTTGTTAATCATGGGTAAAATTTATGTGACCACTTAAACCAGCCTATGACGGTCGTAAGCCTCGTAAATGCCCAGACTTCCATATTCTTCTTCATCTTTGTTGAGATGTCAAAAAATATTATGAAAAATAACTCCTGTAATTGGAGATAATCTAGATTTGTGAACAAGTATTTGGACACTTTCAAAATGTTGTTATTAAAATGCTTTTTATTTTATTTTTATCAAAGAGGTATGGGTATTTTTTACTGTTTACGTAAACATTATTTTGCTTGTTAGAATTATGCATAATAGAAACAGTCCACGAAACAGGACATCTTTTCCGAGAGAACAATGCGATCCTATCGCTAGTGTGGTAGAATAGCGACGGTGTAGCTTTATTCCGACGCCAGCGGTAGCGAATGAACGCGCACACCACACCTGCATAGCCCCTGCAATCTTACCGATAAACTAACCTGAAATCCCCGACGTCAGGGGAACATTGCTCCAGAATAACACAATTGAGGCAATCACAAACATCGCACCGGATTATACAATGCTATACTATTTTGTTTCTATGTGTGTGTGTAGATAAGTGTGTTTGTGTGAAATGAATTGGATTTATAATAGCTTTAGGTTTGGATTAGAAGAGTTAAAAATATAAAGTATCTCCGTAACATTCTCTTCTTCTTCTTCTTCTTCCTCATCTTGGTGTAGGCCTTGTGGCCTATTTTTAAGAGTGATTAACCTCCTGCGATGTTTCCCAGCTATCGACCCATCTCTTTGGTAGCCTGCCCGGGAAACGTCTACCATGGGGGTTGGCCGTACAGTGTGATGTAAGGGAGTCTGGATGGTTCTATTCTCATCACATGCGCATACCATTGTCTCTTTAGTTGCCTTCCCCGCATGACGACATCTTCGATCTCACATATTTCCCTGATCCTGGCGTTTCTTATTCTATCTCGAAGACTCTTCCTGATGTGCTTCTTAGAGTCTTCATTTCTGACACATTGTATTTGAAAAAATGTTATATGTAACAATAACAAATTATTCATTTATACATGTTTTGATCGTGCGTTTTTTCAGTTTTTCATCACTTTGCATTTACTAGAAATAAAGGAACGGGGGGGGGGGGGGGTGAGACGTGTGATCATATCTACTTGTATAAGAGAAGGAGCTATTATTTATGGAAAATATGTGTACACAAATAAAATCATAAAAATTTGCCTCCTATTACATTTTTAGGGCAAATTTTCTAGATAAGTTAGGAAAAAATCCGTTAAGTATGCATTTCATTGGTGATAAATGTCAAAAATAATATATCATACAGTCAATTCATACTGGACAACAATACATACATACATAGAAGACATATTTTTTAGTGAATTTTTGACTTTTGATTTTTCAAGGTTATATTTATATGTTTATTGCTGTAAATTGATTGAAACTGATTGGAACGTAAATTGAGCTAAATGATAAAACATCCGTTGGTTGATTTTAATTTTAATTTATATTTGATTTTGTTTGGGAATTTAACAGAACAGTAACATCAAGTCCAACACATAAACGAGTATGACAAAACAAGTTATTGTACTATTCCAATCACAAAATTAGATTTCGTAAAAAAGAACTGGAGGAGATACGTTAGGGAGGAAAAGGGTAATGGGAAAAGATCAAAGCTCAAGACAAAGACAGATTGTACGAAACGGGGATATCAATGTAGATTTGCAATGTTATGATCTCAGCGCTAAAATAACGAGGTTTTCTTTCTTGCTCCATCCCAATTTATCGTCTTTGTAGACTGTTAGTGTCAGCTCTCCTCATCAGATCCTTCTACCCTATACAAGGTCGCCTAGGCATGACGCCTTCGAATCATATTATCTTTCTGTAGCATCCATGATTTTTTTGGTCTTTCCTCTAGATGTGTTTCGAGGAAGATCGCCTGGTTTACAATATGCTCAGGTTCTCTACGTCCTTTGTGCCCATACCATCTCAATTTCCTAACAATGTCGAGTTGAACGTATCAAAATCTCCATATTCATTAAAAAAATATGAAAATCCAATTGGGAATTTTCTGCAAAAAGGGTGTGATATTTGAACAGTTTTAACAGCGATGCAATTAAACGGTTTAGAATAGGTACCTACCTAGCTAGGATAGTTTTATATTTTGAACTCTGGCCACACCGAGCAATCAAAGTGTTGGCGCGTTCGGAATTCGGCCTGTGACGGGCGCGCAGCGTTCAGCGAGAAGCGATTGGTTTCCGCGGCGGGCGCTAGATGGCAGACGGCGGCGGATCGTGCGGCCCCATTGGCCGGCGCAACTTTTCCGTTTATTTGGCGGGAAACAATCCGATCGGGCTGTCAGTGAGGCGTGGATACAACGTTTTAATGTCGGCGCGCCGTAACTAGACGGTTAAAATGAATTGATAGGAATTCTGCACGACGCTCCGGTATCCGAAAAATGCTTTGCCCCGACATACGTGACAGTAAAACGCAACAGCAATTACAGGGCAGAGATTTCGTTCCTTTTTTTGTATGATACAGCCGTATGTGCTGAGCATGACATGATATGTACACTGTTCACACTGTGAACAATTGTACTTTACATTCAAGCAAAAAAGGGATAGTATATATTTTTTATTGTCTTTTTTAATTAAAAAATCTTTAAAAATAATCGGCGTAATCTGTATCTATATGAAGGCTTATCTATTGTATAAAAATAAAAATGTATGTGTTCATTTGCTCAAAATCTAAAATCAACTGAAGGAATTCACCGATTGTTTTAAAAATTATACTGCACAACATTGGATTCATTTATGGTACCTACACATGTGTTTCTGTATACCTGTGACTGATGTTTGTACCTATCTGTGACAAGTGAACACATGTTTTTATTTTATATCACTCATCTTTGACAACAATGGCAGCGCCATCTATTGAACGCAACAGCAATCCACACAAAAACTATCATTATTTGTGGGGGACATCATACTGCTTGACAGCTTCTGTATTGTATTGTTATTTCATAGATTTTTATTATTTTCATTGCTTTACAAGCATTGTGAAATAAAACATATTTTAAATGTGTGTTTAAAAAAAAAAAGATTTAACCTTAGCAATGCATGGTTGGGTGTATTTAGTAAAGAATAATATTTTTTTCTTGTTGTAATAATAGATATTTCCTAAAACTTTACTTTTGAAACCTGCTATTTTTAAATTGAAGCTTGTATAAATACATATGTCGTTTGTGTTTAATTTATCATGTATTGCAGAACTAGCAATGACATAAAATATACAGACATTAATATGAAAGATAAGACTTTTGACTTTTACATAAAAACGAAATAAATGTAAATATTTAAACACGCCAATCCAAGTCATTTACTTAAACTGTTACATTCAAAAGCTTCATTTTTGATTTTTTCTTGTCACGTTTCAATAAAATCTACGCGGAGTTTCCGTTCTAATCGCAAGAGTAAAACGCATCGCGTGTTTAATTTTTTTCTTCTGTAAATCGTCGGCCAATTTGAGATATGATTTTTTAGCACGTTTGTACAATTAATTCTAATTTATTTCCGTTGAGCACTATTGTCTCGAAACATAGCACAGGGATTTATTTGACTCTTTTTGTAGTTTTTCTTTGTTTGACTTTTAGCTTTCTTCGTCGAAATGCAAATCCTATTTAAATCGTTATAATAAGACTCATCACGCGATTTTGTCACAATGGTATTTAGAAATGATAGAACACCGATTAACTTTTAATCAAGACAGGCGTCGTGGAGTAGTTGGGTAGACGCTCGACTGCAACACTGGCGTCGTTGGTTCGATTGCTGCTACTTCAAAATAAATTCAAGAAATTTTTATTTTCAGTTGGTCTGGTTGCTTGTATATATACTTTGTTCTGTATGTTTTAGCTATCCTTCTAGCGTTTACCATTTCATGTGAATTTAGATTCTGTTGGCGAAAAAAACCAGAGCTGGAAAATTTGTGAAAATGGGTTTTTAACACCTACTTATCTAATTGTTGGGTAATTTATCCAAAATAAAACAAGGTTTGTTGGATTAAATTCTACATTTATTTATGTTTATGTTAATACGTGACGCGTTTCGTCTTCTTAGGACATTACCAAACACCTATTTATATTTCTTGAAGGGGTTTTAACTTGATATGAAACATGTGTTATTCACCTTTTTTATAAAAGAAGATCGAAGCTCGAGCATTCCAAGACTTACGACCTGGCATTTGGCAGGCTTAAGCGATCACTTTATAAACTTGTGTAACGTTCACCATACTGCCAATTATTGAATATCCATATTGTATGAATTTTTTAAACCTGTTTATATGCAATGGTCTTAGATCCTTCAGTATTTTCTTTGGTCTTTAATTTTTCAAAATAATATTCATATTTTTACTTACTTAACTTGACGATAATTGTTTTTCTATTAATTGCTCCAAAACGATTTTTAAAATCTTTATTTTTTTATGGTACAGCCGGATCATCTGCATAAGAGTTCATCGTTGATAAATTACATCAATTTATATGTAAATTCAATCTCCATCGTAGAATTTATTTAAAATTGAATAATACAAAATCAGGTTAGCAAATATTATTCATAATGCTAATTCTGTAATAGGCAAAGTGAAAAATTAAAATTTTAATAAAAGTAAAAACGAAATACGCAAAAGCTTGTTTTTTCGTTATTTTTTTTACATCATTATAATGAGCGCGCAACAAGTATATTGAGTATGCTTATTACAAGCCACGAGAAGTAGTTTCCCCTGTAGCCTTAAGGGACGTTCATTATCAGGGAAAAGTAGAATAATATGATCTACTGTTAATTTTAATAAAACTTCCTGCTTGTTGCACTTGCGAACCATGCGTCGTACACGGTGGCGCAAAATTATTCACCCTATCGGAACATGTAATAATTTTTGCAAATGACGTTGTACGTTCGTCATATTTAACATTTGTGAACTAAACAGGTGCAGTATACAAACGTTTTGATAAAATGGACTGAAATATGTATCAACACTGGCGGCACCCACATGACGGATATCATCTTTTTCACTTAACAAAAAAATGTAAAATTCCAAATAAAGTTTCCTATTAGGTACATTTTTTTTACTGAGCACAAAAATTATTCAAAAAGAAAATTGGGTGATCAATTTTGCGCCATCTTAAATTTGTTTGTAAACTGCAGATGTTTAGTTCACAAATGACAAATATGATTGACACCATTTGCAAAAAAATTATCATCTTCCGATAGGATTATTAATTTTGTGCCATCCTGCGTAATCATAGACGTAGTTAACGTTCATTCAATTTGATATTACATAGCTATGATATATATCGTAGTCATACAGGAGAATGTGACCAAGTGCGTTGTTTTACAAAAACGTAATCATTGACTATTTGTTATCTAATAAGCTTAATATTGCCCTGAAAAAATCCAAAAGGATTTTAAACTTGAAAGTATAATATATTGACTTATTAAAAATGACTAACTGCATTGGTATTTATTTTCTTGCCAATCAAAAGTGACTTAAATGGCCCTGCCGAACTATTTACGTTTTGGTAGTTAGTCACTTTCTCCTGTACGACTACGATATTACCTATTTGAGTACAGTTAGTGCAAATTATGAGTTGTTTTCGCTTAATTGCCCTGATTCGAAGTAGCTTGTAACTCATATTGATCTCGTATATAAATAATTTGGTAGGTACGTAAAGTTCACGAATATTGGTTGGAGAAACATTGCCATATTCCGTAGTTCAAAAGGCTACCGGAGCACTTCTGGTATATTGTTCTCAACAGTTTTGTATTTTTGTTTTTGGTTGTTGGATTTTACAACATTAACAAAACATTTCAGATTAACTTTGTAAATAATACAATTTTGTTTTAAATCTGACACGTATTTCATTGCATTCCGCGTAATTTTCAAACATCGTATGATGCAGAATGCGTCGAAATACGCATCAATAGATTTTAAGTAAACTTTAGTTAAAAATGGATAAATAAAGTGTTAGTAGTGACAAAGTGACAATTTTACTGTGGAAAATATGACCAAGTTATTTGTGCAGCGTCTTTGAGGCGAGATTCACAATTTTTTTTATTTATATTTAATGGAAAACCTAAAATTATACCTTATTCCAACCTTTATACACACATAACGGTGCAGAGGTCACTGCATCAAATATATATACTTTTTATTTGATCTTTTATAATATGAAGGTAAAGTGATCAGTTCTTTGCTTCTGGCACTAGTCCAGGGTAATAATAAATAGGCATTAATTAGACTTGAATATTTGATTTATTTTTAAAATAGAATAATGTAAAGAAAAAAGTTTTTGAATGGATTCAAACAGTTTTTACCTGATTTTGACTTTTGACAATTGATAATAATGAAGGTCTATCAAGAATTACACTGGCCAACAATGATTTTGTTACTTAAATTTTAATGACTGATTTGGACTAAGTTAATCGTTCTTATTGAAAGTCTATATGGTGACAAGCTTGTATCACGTCAAGTTTTGATGTTACAGTCAAATTATTGTTTGTATGGACCCCATACGTTGAAACTGTAATAGTGGTTGGTATCTAGATACATTTTAGTCTAAGGTCTAAGGGATTCAAAAAAAGGATTGATAATTATGGAGTAACTGTGGAAATATATTTACTTATTTATATTGAATACGAAATGCGTTATATGTTTAAATATATTTGTACATAAATAATAAGATAAACTTTAGTAACTCTTAGAATTAAAAATATCCATAACTTAAAAATCTGACGTGCTGCATTTTTTTTGCTTTCGTTTTTGAATTCAGCTATGCAAAGTGCATAATGATCAGGTAATTTCATGCCAGTTACAAAATAAATGTTGTAAATTGTTGGCCAGTGTTATTTTTCTCTTTTTTTACATATCCGTCTTCACTTTTTGAATATTGTGATCTGGAGTCTAAAATAATTTTATTATAACTTTGTGTGACTGATCATACGAACATATTATGTTATAATTTTTAAAACCAAAAGTTGTTCCATTATGTTTGCGAGGTGGAAAATTGAACTTAACACTATTTTATGAGTATTATAATTATGTCAGGGATGAATATTCATATAACATGTTTTGGACCGTATAAAATGGTAATGTGGAGGCTGACCCTTTCCTCACAGATACATTCACATGCAAAACAGTTTATTTGTGGACATGTGCCGACTTAAAGGTACATATTATGTAGGTACACACATTGTAAGCATGTCCCGATATTATGCGGTACATTATGAGAGTACGTATATGTGCTGCAGATGAACAAGCAATCTCAAAACCAATTATTTCAAAGCTGTTATGGATAGGAGAATAGCAACATCTATAAAGCCAGAAATGATAAAATAAATTGATTTTTCATTTAAAGCGCAATGGATTTTTCTCATGATGTTGGTTTATAGGCTAATTTATTTATATGAAAAATCACAAGACTATCAGAAGCATTCTTATTGAAATCTGTAGAGAAGTAAGAGAGATATAAAGGTTAGAACAAACGATATTTTAATAAAACGTCATTAAATTTTACGTCATTGAGTGTGTTTTATGAGTGCGTATCCCTTTATGTATCTGCTTAATAGAGTTGTAATAGTAGTAGTGTGGATTCGTTTCTGTGACGTCATTCGTTACCAACTTACGAAAACAACGTTATTACGAAGGTGGATTTTGCAAAAGAAAATGATGAATGAAAATATTGATTGTATCGGCTGTAATAAACCCAAAACGAGTCTTACACAATCCTTAATAGGTTGAGTATGTTAAATTGGATATTCCTCCTGAGGGATAATACCCTATTGTAGCGGGAACAGAATTCGTATTTACTTCTCCAATCAATCAAAGTTATTTACGAGTCTCATGCCGCTTTTAATATTGCTAAATTTGTTATCACTCCAATAAAAATTCGTAACACGTCTAGTACCTACGTGATCTTCTCAGTTTTGAGACGTTCTATCAAGTGAAATTATATTATTATACACATACAACCCATTTTTCTCGTCGAAAGTCTTACAGACATTTATTTAATCAAAAAGCTCGCTTTTGAACAAATATGCCGTGTAATAATAAGCCCTTTCATTTCATTAATTTTTAAAAAGGTACGAGGAAGTTAATTTTCTTATTGTATTTTAGATAAACATAACAAAGTACCCGTTATAATGTGCCAAAGAAAAGTTTGTATATTTTATAACATTGATATTTTTTCTTTTCAGAAATTAAATGTTTCGCGGAAAATATGCGTTTACTTTTGACGTCAAACAGAATTGAGTGAATATTTTTTTTTTGAACGGACTTCTTTTATAAAACATAAAATATACATGTTTTAATATTTATTTTATTAATTTTTACCGCAGGCCATATGGCTTTGTACGAGTTATTAGTCGTATTACGTTATGAGTGTAATTTTTTTGGGGTTTTTCAACTTATTTGGCAAGTTGGCGCCCAAAAAATAAGTTTTTTTTCGCAAAAATAAAGCATACTAATACAAACCTTCCCTTTTGAAAAAAAAATAGATGCATTCAATTCGGAAAAAAAATCTGAATTAAAAATTATAAATGAGTACATTTCAACATATAAAAGATGTAGAAGGATGTGGAAGTCTGGTTATTTATCAGGCTTATGCTCTGTCATAGGCTGGTTTAGTGATCACTTTACACACGTGCAATATTCAACATCCTACCCATGATTGACAACCACACTACTCAATTTTTGTGACTCCTAGATATATTGATCAATCTCGTGACACGGTACAAAAGAATTTACAACAGCCATCTATGTTGGATTGAGGAAATCTTTTGATTAGCAGAGACCCTTTTATTTGTATGCAAGATCCGAACCACGGGTTATTTTCACTTACTGGGAAACGTATGAAAACGTGATTTTTTATAATGCTTATAATTTTACCAGCTTTTTTTATGCAAATAACTTATAACATTAATTTCTCGTCATTTTTGTTTTGACCTGTTTATCTTTAAGTTTGAACCTTTTTTGTAAATCCAGTCAAGTCTATATATTTCAATTTTCATATCCTTAAAAGCTTAGGATTATTTCTTCCAATTATAAAACGGATTAATTATGAGTAGATCACGACTAATTAACAACTTATATAAATTATTTAAAGAGCTTTAGAAAAAAGCTCAAAAATCATAAGCTATTCCATTACCGATTTTAAGGGTTGATTTCAGTTTTTCAATTGAAGTTTCTGCTGGAGAAATCCTGTATATGAACATTCCAATATTTTTCCGAACTAGCTATGAAACATTCCGAACAAATTCTACAGAATGGATGACATTTTCAGCTCATCTTTAAATTGGTTTTGATATCGGCGAGTGTGTTTTCTGGACAAAAATCGTATTTTGATTTTTATCATTAAATACATTTAATAAAGGTTCTCATATTTACGACTCTATTTAGGATTTGATATTAACAAAACAAGACTTATGTAATTTAAAAAAATGTTTTTTCAGTATTTAACCCCCTTCCAAATATATTTACTTTTTCAGAATATAAACGGTATCAAATTTACATTTTTGACAGCTTAACATAGACAAAGAAGAATATAATTTTTTTATTTGTATTTGTATTGTATTATGTAGTCAGAAGGAGTATAACTGTCATAGGCTAGTTAGGTGAACCACACTTGCCTAATTCTTGAAACTTCTAGATATATTGATCAAAATTGTAACACAGTATGTGCGAGTTCACAATAACCATCTTTGGTGGGATGAGGAAAGCTTTTAAGCAGACACTCTTTCCATGTGTTACTGTTTGATTTTGTTAAAAGTAAACGTATTTCTTCATGTTTTATTCGCGATAAATTTTTGAGGTATCTCTTGTGAAAATGCTTTTGTATTTTTATGTATCATAGTTGTCTAAAATCGTATCACGAGGAAGATGATTGAAAATATGAAAAGCGGAAAATTCATATCTTAGACCAGGCATGGGCAACCTTTCCTAGGCCTGGACCTAGAAAATATGTACAATACAAAATACAACTTACGATAATTACCAAAAATAGAGGAATATAAATAATAAATCAGCAGTTTTAACTTAAAGGTAACTATTTCTTAAAATTACATATAAATAATGATGTTCGTATCTGATTAATAACTTCTGAAAATAATGTTTTTTTTAAAAATATATGCATGTAAATCTATTCTGTTTTCACGTATGTACTATATCCTTTAAACTAGCGCATTTTCCATAAATCGTAGTCATACAGGAGAAAGTGACCAAGTGCATTTTTTTTACGAAAACGGGAACATTGACTATTTGATATTTTACTACCTTAATATTGCCCTGAAAAAATCCCAAAGGATTTTAAGCTTAGAAGTATAATACATTGACTTGTTAAAAATGACTAACTATATTGATATATATTTTCTTACCAAGCAAAAGCGACTTATATGTCCCTCCTGAATATTTGACGTTTTGTTAGTTTGGTCGCTTTCTCCTGTGCGACTACAATATCTAAAAAAACACATTTTTTTCGACTTACACGAAAACCTTTGGAATTAATAACGTAAGTAGAGGACTTACTATGTATATACTTCACCGAGATGCTTTAGGGCCGAACAGAATAGCTCGCCGGGCCGGTGGTTGGCCATATATGTCTTAGAGACTCCATTTTCTTCATGTTTTTGTGTGTATCAGAGTACACCGCAAGGGATGATTGTTAAGCCGGAGATATTTGAGGCACCTTCCCTCCCTGTGACATGATCCCAGCCACTCACGTCACGTCCCATCAAGAACGTCACAACGGATCACGCTCTCTTCCCGACATCTCCCCGAAATCAGAGAGGATAAATTTTCACAGTATAATTCATTTTTTAACCCATCGGCATACCTAGCCGCCTAAGAATATTTTACATCCGCATATCAGCCTCGGATTGAGCCACGCCTCCTTCCGTGGGTAGTTCATATTATAAGGATACTACGAATCTATAAATAAGTAAAGAAAACTTTTGGTAATGCATTATTTCTTATTATTTTTAAACAAATTTTTTAACGGCACTAGACCGAAGGTGTTCCTGTAGGGATAGAATTATCCATTTTATTTTTTGACATCTCAATATAGATGAAGAAGAATATGGAAGTCTGGGCATTTATGGTATCACCCGGAAATGCTGTATGTACCGTAAATGCCCAGACTTTCAAATTTTTCTTCATCTATGCTGAGATGTCAAAAAAAGATGAAAAATACCTGCTAATTGGAGAAAATCTAGATTTATAAATAAGTATTTCGACACATTCAAATGGATGTAAATAGTTTTGATTAAAATGTTAACCAAAATCAGTTAAATTCAAAACTTTGCATCCAAGACGTAATGTTTTATTTAATGTTACTTTATTTTTAATGTTATTTTACGACGTAATGTTATTTTTAAGTTTTCTTGTTAATTTATCACATTTCTGATCTTGACACTCGATAAAATACGTGCGTCATAGTTATATGTATAATATTTATTGGTAAAACAGTAAAAGTTATAATTTTACGAGACAGTTTATTTTTAAAACTCAGTTTTTATTTTAAAAAATGAGTCACACGTGAGCGTAATGATTTTTGTGGTATATATCAGTGCTATAAGACTGATTTATACTACAGAAATCAATCTGTTTGGTGCGTCCCACCTTTTCTGCATTTAAAGATTATTTTTATGTTTTGTCTCGTTTTATTCTTCTCCGTCTTAGTCCTCATTATTGAGTGAGGATTGTGACCCTTCTGGAGGCAATGACTCTTCTCCAGTTATCTCTTGACTGCGCTGCACGTAGCGCTTCAACCATCGAGGTGCCTGCTGCTGCTTTAACTTGATCGGTCCATCATGTGGGATCTTTCTCTCCCTCTTTTCCCCTCCAGGCTACCAATCATAACCAGTCATTCCAGGCTATTTGCGTTGCCACGCGCAACGTGTTCGAAGTACTGAAGAGTCCGTCGTGTACAGACATTGGCCAGAGTCAAGCCATCTATGTGTAATTCCTGACGTTCTCGTTTTTTTCAGTTGCAAAATATTAGCGCGTCATCGTTTGACAAACCATGTCCCCTCCCCTCCGGGCGGTGCAACTTTTTTACTTTCAGGGATACGTTCAATTAGTGTATTTGTATACATATTTTAAAAAATGGTATGCGGATGGGTTAAGGTTTTTTCGGCAGTTTTCAGGGGCGCTTTTCTTTGGAGCTTCCCCGTAGCTGTTAGGGCGTATGTCGCGCGCAGGCGCACTTTCCCGCCCTTTAGTTCTGGGCAGCTGGCGCCACGGGCGGCGGGATCGCGAAACGAATATCATTTCGCTCCGTAATCAGTTGTTCGCCGACCGAGTTGGCGGGCGTACGTGTTCTCCACTCGCTCTGTACCCGACCAGATATTACGTCATTGATACGCGATCTATGCTCGGATGGTCCGTAGCGACTATCGCTTGTTCGTGATTTTTCCCGCGCCGATTCTCAGCTACCGGCGATTAGTTTTATTTCTCTGCGGTTAATTTTAATGACTGATTAAAACAGTTAATTGACAGTGTTTGTATGTTGAAGAACCTACAAAAACATATGTTTATTGTATTATTTGTTTGTGTTTGATTTTGGACGATGAGTATTTGACAGAAATAGTTTTTAATTAAGTGTGAATATTTTATTCGGCCGTGCGTGATGTTACTGCGTGGAAATGTGAGTGTTTATATTATTCATATTTACTGAGAAATTTATTTACGCGTTTATTTAAGAAATAGATTCTATGCTAATTTTATTTGACTCTAATGAATAATTATCCGGAATTCGGTGAGTTGTTTAAAATTTCTCTTGTATTTACGTTATTACCGACGTGACTTTGTATTTAGTTGGGACTTGTTGGATGTTTTACTAAATTTAAGTTCAAAATTAAAATGTTCGTGTTATATCTCTGATGATTTAAGATGAACTTATAATGCTAAACAACATACGAGATTTATAGTACAAACACCAATGCCCTATATTTGGCCATCTGGTATTAAAAAAGAAACACGTGTTTAATAAAAGAACGAAGAATTTCAAGGAAGTTTGTTTATGTGAGCAGATATCGCATATTTGTGTTAAATTAATCATAATATTTTTTAACATGCTATATTTCTATTAAGGAGTCTATATAATTTATGATTTGAATAAGGAACATATTTTTTATATTTAAAATAGTTATTTTATTACACAAAATTAACGTCAAATGGTTAAATTAATAATTTTAAATTAACTTTAATCTATTTTGATTATATTTAATATCTTTGGTTATCGGAACTTAGTATGTCATTTGCAGTTATATCATTACGAAATTTTTTCTCACTTTTCGCGAGTATATAAAAAAAAAGATTAAAATAACCTAAGTATAAAAAATATCATTAATCTATGCGGCTATCAAAGTGTGGTAATATTTCTCCACTTTAAACTTAAATTTGTTTATGGTAAAGTTTTAAATAGTGGTATTTACCAAGTAAAATTAATATAAATAAAAAATTATATACCTAATTTTTTTAATGTGACGCCAAAAACAATTGATGGAATTATTATTCCGAAACTGGTAGTCACGGAGTAGTGTTTCTTAAAGTATTATTACACAATGTGAACGATGAATGATAAGGAGATAATTGTTATTCCACAAAGTTAACAAAGCTGCAAAATACCGCATATGTATGTACGAGGTATTAAAAATTTTCATAATATGAGTACAACGCACTTAAAAAAAGTTTTTTAATATTTTTACGCAAGAAAACATTAGATTCCACAATTTTTTTTATAAATAGTTTTACATATTTTGGGATTTAATTAAGACTTTATGATAAAATAATTCTGCATTAAAATATTGCGTTATAGTTTTTGACGCTCTTTATTTTCTTAATAAGTCGAAATTAAATTATATTTCCAAAAAAAATAAATTATTGTGTTACGTATTATTTTTATTAAGAGTTTTTAATTTTTTATACATATTTTTGGGATTTAATTAAGAATAAGTAAAGACTTAATGGTAAAATAAAATCTGTATTAAAATATTGCGTAATAATTTTAGATGCCTTTTATTTTCTTAAAAAATCGTATAAAATTTAATTACGTTTTTTAAAAAAAAGTATTTTATTTCCGTCTGATTTTTTGTAGGTCCTATAAATTATCAAAAAATAACCAATTTGCTTTTCGTTATTAGGATTGGGAATTTCCAATATTGGTACAGCTAAAATCAGCCAAATAGGCAAAAAGTAATAAATAATAGTGATGAAATCACCGTACCATGAAGCTATTTATTATGGGCAACCTATAACAATGAACGTTGTGTAATTTTTCTTATAAATATGACACGCTCATATAAAACTCAATGAACTGCCTCATAATGTACCCGTGTTGTAGAAATCGTATCACCGCACTGCTTTTATTTTGTGTCGACTTGTATAAAAAATTATACTTCGACCAATCGAAACGAAATTAATGATAGAAATTGATAAATTTTCTTTAAAAAAACCTTAGTTTGTGCCACTTTATACTAAATTTGTTCTAAAATTCGAACTGCTTTATTCGAAGAAAAATTCTTGTCATACAACTAACTAACTAACTAACTAACCATCACGACGCTTCCCCGCAGGGGTAGGCAGAGAGAATAGAGCGCCACACCACTCTGTCCTTGCAAACATTCATCGCCTTTTCCACGTTCATGCATCTCCTCATACATACCCGCCGATTGTTACGACTCCCAACCTGACCACTTTCAAGTATTTGGCATACCTGATCGTGCCATGTTTTTCTCGGTCTTCCTCTGCTCCTTTTCCCAATTGCGTTCGCCTCATAAATTTGTTTAACCGTTCTTTCCCCACTCATTCGTTCTACATGTCCAAACCATCTCAACACACCTTTCTTAATTTTATCGATAATTGTCTCTTTATTGTCATATTGAATTGATATTTAAGGTCTTCTTCTTCCTTGCTCTGTCCCCACTTATCGTCTTTATAGAGTGCTAGGGTCAGCTCTCCTCGTCCTCAGGTTGTAGGTTCTTCTATCATATACAACGTCACCTAGGTCATGCCTTCGAATCATGTTATCTTTCTGTAGCATCCATGATTTTTTTGTCTTCCTCTAGGTGTTTTTCCAGGAAGATCCATGGCAATCGCCTGGTTTACAATATGTTCAGGTTCTGTACGCCCTATTGGATTATTATTTATTTATTAGTAAACTAAATTTGACCTTTAAAAAATTAAGTTTATAAATTTTGTATACAGATCAGTTGCTGGGTTAAAGTCTTCATACAAAATACTTGGAACACATTTTAACAAAAATATTTATTCAGAAGTTATTGTTATCAATATTATTGATGTCTCTAGGTCAAAAAATTTAATGACTCGAGTTAAATAATGTTTGGAATTTCCTCGTTTTTTGTTGTTGTTTTTTTATTAAAATTTTCACAAATCACATTTTTTTACAAATACTAAGAATTCATTACCCCGCCTCCATAATGTATTGTAATGGTTAGTGTGTTTGTGTTACTGTTATAAAGGTCCCGGGCTCGATTTTCAGGGGAGTAAAAAAAAACTGTAAGTGATTTTTTACTCTAATATATATTTCATATCACCTTGGTACCTACCTCAAACATAGGACTGGTAACTTAGCGTCATGCAATGAGCGATAACACCACGCTAAAACTATGCAGTGCCCTATGCACCATTGGATGTGAACGGTTTTTACATTAAATTGCCGTTTAATAAATCTCAAATCTAATTTAAGTTTTCAGATAATTCTGCTAATTTAGCATATTAATCTTGAAATTAAAATATGATTTTCTAGTCGTTTTAGTAAAATGAATCGTAATATTCGAATTCCACAAATTATTTCTCGTAATAATTTAAACTGATTTCATTATAAAGGCCTAAAATGAGAACACAAAATGAAATATTATTTTGCTATAAATTTATATCTCTATTATATTTTACTTATCTAAGATGAAAGCGCAAAATCTGTTATTTCATTTAATAATCTTGATATCAAAATCATGTAATACGAACAGTTTTTGAAAGATATAAAATTAATATTTTTTTTTGGGTAAAATTATCTTCTTTTTGCAAAAACCTGGTGTTTGAATCTATTTGACAAAAAGTACGAAATTATGTGGGTACAAATGTACAATATTTAACATGTCAATTTTGTATCCACTAAGCTTTTATATGTAAGTTTATTATTTTAAAAAGAGTATATAAAACCATTTGGGAGAAAACGTGTTGTTCTCTTATGTGTTTTTTTTCTTTTAATATTTGTATATTATTAAATATTTTTCGAATTTACCAGGATTATTTCTAAGGTCATTTTAAAGGTTTCTTGAATTGCTTTATAAGTTTTCCGAACCATTTCAATCGACTAAAAAAAATGCAAGTATTTCAATTCAGTAATCAATGTTCTTTAAAAATGTTATTGTTAAGATTTTTTTATTATTTTTATTAATAATAACAATAATACATTAGATTTAAGTTTTGTACGGACGTTTCTTGGTGGAACTGCATTTCATAGAATAAAATGACAACTATGTAATTTTTTCCACGTGAATTTTATTTGACCAGTGACTGGATTTCGTCGTAACCAACATCATCAGACTGGTTTGAAGTTATTTTATTCCATACAATAATATGTTTTAACAAAAATAATTTAATGGAAAATACATGAAATACATTAACATCAAATTTGCGGAACAAATTTTCCTGAAAATACAGAATAAAAAGACCCGCATTTATCTGATTGACGTTTACATAAATCGGTAGTTTGGCTAGGAAATTATTTAATATGTAGTAATACATCAAAACGGTCACTACGTAGTATTAATAATCAATATCCACTGGCCGCTGTGCATGTCATCAGTTATTAATTTAAATGGTCAATAGATAATAATCTATAAAAATGGTCAAAATTTACATTTAAGCAAAAACCGACCGACTTTGTTTGACTTTGGTTAGTAAGCATTTGATTACTAACAGAAATCTTTTTCTTTTCTTAGCGTTTGTAACTAATTGAGAAGTGAAATCATGTTGCATTTTTTTCCGTTAAGCTCCAGACTTGAGATATATCTCTGTTATTATATCATTCATCTTAATTTTGAACTGTGGATGTCGCCTATGAAGCACGAATTTAAATTGTTTTTGTCGCTTAAAGAAAACGTTAAATGAAATACTTACTTCTGAGTTTTTGAGATTCATTTCCCAATACTCATTTTCTGTCTATTTGCGTTGAAAATTTTGAATGAAAGTAAAAACAATTTTTCAGTATTTTTTAATGATGTAGTTTAAAAAAAATCTGGCTTAGTTTTTAATGTTCATGAAATAGATGGTATGAGGTGTCCACTTGTGACCATCAATATTTTTATTTATTTTATATGGTCACAAGTTTAAAAAATAAAATTTTAGTCGTTTTCCAAACATTTCTTCTTACAAGCTTAAAAATTAAAAACTCAGTTCTCTCCAAAAAAGAGACTAAGCTCTTGTGCTTGAAGAGGGACTTAAACTTGTTTTATAATTTGCAATCAATTTTATTGAAATTATTTTTCTTTTTTTTTCTTTCTTTGATTAACATTTATAAAATTCATTTAATTTATTTTTTAGCATTTTAAAGTCTTCATTTTTTATGTCTGTAAGAAGATTGTTGAAAATACGTACGCCATATACATAATTTTATGACGTAAATATTTTGATAATGCATAATATTCAGTTCTTGTATTAGAGTACGGTTTGATATGCATTTTGGACGATAGTCTTTACGTTAGATCTTATTGAAACGCTTCCTCGATTTATACAATGAATTATATTAAAAATGTCTTCGCCTCTCTCGACCAATGGAAACCAAATAATGTTTTGTTTTGCTCAAAGGTTTCGGGCTTATGTATTTGATCCCTGTATCGATAGGATTCCATTCAATTTCTCTTTATTTATTGCCAGCCGCCTTCCACCGCAATTCTTTTCCGCTCTCTCCTCTTTCTTCTTGGGTCTTCTTTCGCTGGTCCAGTTACTCTCTTCCCCGCTCACATCAGCCCGTTTGTCATTTATATGGCCTCATTTTAACATTTTTTCCTCATACAGGCCTTGTACTCAGTTGGCTATTAAATATTTAATATTACCAAAAAAACCTTTTTGTACTATACGTATTCTGACAAAGATATATTTATATATATGAATATATATATATAAATAAATATATATATATATATTTATATATATATATATATATATATATATATATATATATATTATATATATATATATATATATATATATATATATATATATATATATATATATATATATATATATATATATATATATATATATATATATATATATATATATATATATATATATATATATATATATATATATATATATATATATATATATATATATATATATATATATATATATATATATATATATATATATATATATATATATATATATATATATATATATATATATATATATATATATATATATATATATATATATATATATATATATATATATATATATATATATATATATATATATATATATATATATATATATATATATATATATATATATATATATATATACATATATTTATATATATATATATATATATATATATATATATATATATATATATATATATATATATATATATATATATATATATATTTTTTATTATTTTTATTTTTATATATATACATAGATATAGATATATAAATACAAATACATTAAATTTATTCAACTCCTGCCTTGTTTTTATTTATTTATAACATAACAATTTGTATAGCCTCCTACCAGTCTGATGATGTCGGTCACGACGAAACCCGGTCGCTGGTCAAATAAAAATAAAGTGGAAAAGCTAAAAATATTGGTTTCAATCTAATAATATATTAAAAATGCAATTCCATTACGAAGTGTCAGTGGATAATATAAATCTGTTAAATTAAAATACTTTTTGTTCAATTATTTTTTTTGTATAAGTGATTGTTTTGGCATTAACTTTGTTGTAAGACATAATTAAATTATAAATCAATCACTTGTTTTTTTATGACTTGAGTATTATATTTTATTGCGACTAGTTTCGAAAGCTACAGATGCATCCATCTACGGGTTTATGGTAAATCAGTTAATTTTTAAACTCGTAGATGATAGCATGTGTAGTTTTTGAAACTCTTATTAAAAATGCATTGATGTTTATTTTCTTGCCGAGCAGAAGTGACTTAAATGGCCCTCCTGAACATTTTACGTTTTGTTAGTTGGTCACTTTCTCCTGTACGGCTACGTTATCATAATATGAGCAATTAAATTCCAATTAAATTAGAATCAAATCGAAGTAAATGATGTCATATAATTAAATTTCAAAAATCACAAATAACTGGGCATCAAAACTTCACAATATTTCACATACTTTATTTACCTAATAAATCCAATGTATTTTTTGCGTATTTCATAAACGATTTGTACCTTTTACATTAGGTACTTTTGACATAACAGTATTTGGACACAATCAAAATGTTTTAACTCGTATCCTATCATGAGCAATTAAATTCTTATGAAATAAGAATTATTCCTACGGAAGTAAACGGTAAAATCACTTTTCTTACTCTGAATAAAATTAACGTTACTGAAATTTATTTTCTGCAAAGTTAATATCGTCAAACCGGAATTAACTGCCGAATTAATTTCGTTGTGCTTTGACAAGGCTGGCTAATTTGACAACCAACATCGCTTAGATTTGAAAATAACTTGTCCAACACGTTGTGTAGACTTTACTTGCAGGCTGTATCGCGGATCGAGAAACACCTTCGGTATTAATTTTCACTACGTTACTCCAGAAATAACGATTTTAAAACATGAATTTCAGTTAAAATGACGTCTGACCGAAATAAATCTTTTCTCTCACCGGTTTTGACAAGATGGACATGACCATCCCTCAAGATGACAAGGATCTTGTCGTTAGCGGTCGGAGTGAAAGTGGTTTAAAACAAAGTTTTATTTTATAATGTTTCGTTTCACAATGCTTGTACAGCAATGAAAATATTAAATATATATGAAGCAACTGAGAAAATTAATGTAAATTTACTGTAACTGTCAAGAAACACGCTACCCGCCATAGCAATCATTGGTATTACGTATGTTGCTCTTACATTCAAAAGATGGCGCTGCCATTGCTGTTAAAAAAACATGTTTTTACCTGTCACAAAGTATATTAAAGCACGCACATATCGCTTACTCCTTTCAAGAACGTCATAAATCAAAATACATGATTTTTCAGGAGAACGTTTTTAAAGTTAAAAAATATAATACAACGTATTAAAAATAAATATCAAGCCACTTACTGAACTTTTTACTGTGCATCAGAACTTATTAGGAAAAACCTAAAGGTTTTTTCTCAATTTGAAAAATATTTAGTATATCTAAAAAAATAATTATACAATAGCTTTTCTTCAAAATGCAAAAACAACACTCTCTGCCCTGTAGCGGGTAAATATTAAGTTAAAAATATGCCTCTTTCGCTGGAATATAGCACATTTTCTGGGCATTCCGAAAACATGCACAACTAAAAATTGTCGATTTTTGATTTATGACGTTCTTGAAAGGAGTGAGCGATATTTAAATGAAACGTTGTGATTTAAAAAAAAAAGTATTCGATGAATAACTATTTACTAGAAGATTAAAGACTTTGAACAAACGATCGTTTACATTTTACATGTATACTCGTAGATGATATAACGATGACATTGTTATTTGATGATGTCTCATCAAATGCTCATCAAATTATAAAGATCATTGTAAAATGATAAAGACTTTCGGTTTATCAATGCTATAAGCAATATCACTATGTTTGGATACGTTTTTTATTACTGGAATTTGAAAGAACAGTAGGCAATATTTAATAAATCGAAGCATTAGTTTTATCTAGATCTAGATCATAGCCAAAATCAATTATCTGTGGCAAGTCATTCACTCTTCATTGTCGAACACTAAACTATACAAAGAAAAAGTTCTCTTTTCCTGAAGTTTTATTTTATAAGAAGATAACGTTATTATAAGAATATTTTCGATGCGTGGTTTTTAATTTATTGAAGCATTAGTTTTATCTAGGTCTAAATTATAGCTAAAATCCACTATTTGTGGCGAGTCATTCACCTCTCATTGTCGAACACTAAACTTTACTAAGAAAAAGTGGTATCTTTTACTGAAGTTTTATTTTATAAGAAGATAACGTTATTATAGGAATATTATTCAACTAATAAATAAAAGTATGTTGAAAGAACAATAAAAATTGTTTTCCTCAGTGTCTCTCGCATTTATTTTTCATAATAAAGATCATTAATTTCTCCTGATGGGATCGACACACACGATAATGAATTATATTGTTATCTGCCGAAGACTCATTCTCCCTCGAAAAACAAGGGCGGGATGTATTTATTTGGACATTTTAATCTGCCCGGTTTATTTATTTGTCTTCCCTGTTGATCGGGATTTCCCGAGATATTCCGATATTATATCGAGTGTCCCGGATATTGCGCACATTCGTTTCGTATAATGTGTCATATTTCTGCTTCTACAGAATTTCCATTATACCTCCCCGCTCGCCGAGATGTTGATACCTTGGATTTGGGATTTATGAAGTTCTCGTTTTATTTATTTATTGTTAATGGTCCGTGAGAATACTGCAAAAACAGCAAAAGAACAATAACATCGTCGTTCGGATAAATAAATGCTATTAATTCAAGATAAATATTATATCGTATATATGTCTTCACAATATTTTGAGCTTGTCTTCACTAACGGAGTTATTTTTATCGATATTTCTTTTATTGGTGTCTCAACATAAGTTAAGAAGAATTCTTCTTCATCGTTGTTGAGATATATTTAAAAAAAAACTTGATATATATAACTTTTAAGTAGATATAGGCCCAGAATTTGTGAAAATATTTTCCGACACATTCAAATTATTGTGAAAAAAACTTCTCAAAAAAGTGAGTTTTAAAATATTTCAATGTGATATTTTCAGGCGTCTGCTACTTTGTAAAATAATTCTGGAAGAATCTTAAATGATCTTCACGAACTTCTCTTACTCATGCTAAATTAAACTTACTCAATGCAATCATAGATGTTACCGAGAACTCACATTTGAAAAAAAATGTGTCAATTAAAAGATATAAACTTCAAAAGTTTGAGCAGTGTGGTAAGCAATCGTGTATAATGTGGTCACTTAACAGTCTATGACAGGTCGTGAGCTCTGACGAAGTTCTTCTTTATCTTAGTTGAGATGTCAATATAAATAACTCCAAAGTGGACAAACCGAGGTTTGTGATCAAGGATTTAGACACGCTCAAAATATTATGCATAAAAACTTTTATGAATTGATCAAATGAGCCGCTGTAAATTCCATGTATAGATATATATATTCCATAGTATTACAATCAATTCATCATTATCTCTCTTAAAAAAAATGACCTAAGCGTTTAAATAGAAAATGGACGGAAACAGTCGTGCGGGCCCATTAAAATAATAAACTTTATCATTAAATTTTAGTTTCAACCTTGAAAAGGCAGTGGATAGAACGCCTAACCGAAGAAAGAAATTTATTTAACTTCAAATCTAAGAAGAAGCCGCTTTTGTTTTCCTGTCATATAATGATTCATTCTTTTATCTCAAACATACGTTAGTTCATCATAATATGTCACACGTCACACGTATCTATTTGTATCATATACACACATGTAGTACGTAGGTGTATTTGTAGGCACTGGTGACATTAGATTAAGGTTTGTGGTTTGAAGATCAATTATAATTATCCGTAAACGTGATTATTATAAACTTCCGTGGTAAGTTTGCAATACATATTCATAGGATGATGTCATCTCATAGATCTGCATACAGACGTATACACGGTGTGCGTAAATTTTAGAATGTAAATTTTGAAATTTATTTCTTTATTTCATAGATTTATATTATCCACTGACACTTCGTGATGGAATTGCATTTTTAATATATTATTAGATTAAAACCAATATTTTTAGCTTTTCCACTTTATTTTTATTTGACCAGCGACCGGGTTTCGTCGTTACCGACATCATCAGACTGGTGGGAGGCTATACAAATTGTTATGTTATATATAAAACAAGGCAGGAGTTGATAACCATGATTTGATATAATTTTATTGAGAAATTAATTTAATTTGAGTGAACTTAAGTATTGTATGATATTAAAAATATTTTTTAAATATCATGAATTTAATATTGAATTTAATATATCGTGAATTTAAGTATTGTATGATATTAAAAATATTTTTTTAAATATCATACAATACTTAAATTCACTCAAATTAAATTAATTTTTCAATAAAATTATATCAAATCATGGTTATCAACTCCTGCCTTGTTTTATATATAACATAACAATTTGTAAAGCCTCCTACCAGTCTGATGATGTCGGTAACGACGAAACCCGGTCGCTGGTCAAATAAAAATAAAGTGGAAAAGCTAAAAATATTGGTTTTAATCTAATAATATATTGTTTATTTCACTTAAATGCTAAGTTAATTCTAGCAAACCAAAAGTAAACTGAATATTTATTTATCAATCAACACGCAAATACACATTAACAATTGTGATATTGTCCGCAGTTAATCAAAAACGTTTGAAGATCATATACTTCTTATCTCAAATCACTTTTTTTATGTAAACAAGATCAAAACATTTTATGGGAAGGAAAGTGCGGCTGTCCAAACTCAAAACACAGTAAATGACTTTTTTTTAAGTACGTTTTTTTTTTGCATTTTTGGACTAAGTAGATTCTACTTAGTCAAAAATGCAAAAAAAACGTACTACTACAAAATGTCCCCTACTGTGTTTTAAGTTTGGACAGCCCAGTGTTTGGTTTAAAGATCTGTTAATGACTGGCTTAAGTGATCACTTTGACTTTATGAATAAAGTGATCACAATATTTTGGGTATGTCAAAATCTTCATGTACAAATCTGGGTTTTTCAGCTCTACATTTTGACATCTCTAACTAGATGAAGAAGAATATGGAAGTCCAGGTATTTACAGGGTTTACGACCTGTTGTAGGCTAGTTTAGGTGATCGCTTTATATACGTGTAACATTCACCATTCTACCTATGATTGATAACCACACTATTCAAATAGTTTTTTTCTGGTACGTCGTGTATACCCAACGATGTTGGATATAAATGCAATCGTATCCACGTAACATTTTTTTGGTCTTGAATTTAAACGGTAGTTCCACACCCGTTTTCTTAACTGGTTTAATCAGAGCTTAGTGTTTTAGCTGTTATACCTTGGCGATATAATAATCAATCATATTTTGATAGTACCTATTATTAAAAAAATAAATTCAATATTTTAACCTCTTCTATACTGAGTGAAAAATTATAGTGCTAGAGCCAATAGGGGGATATGGTTTTAAATTAAAAAAAAAAAATTACTTAGTAAATACCACTATTTCTTTAAATCTACTTAACACCATTTCGTCTTTACACACATTATTCGCCTCTTCCACATTCATGCATCTCCTCATACGCACCTGTCGTATATTCTGGCTCCTGACCCGGCCGCTTTTAAGTATTTGACATACCAAGTGCCAAGTTTTCCTTGGTCTTCCTCCGCTTATTTTTTAGCTACATTCGCCTCATAAATTTGTAATACCTTTCTTTCACTCATACGTTTCACATGTATAAACTCTCTCAACACACCTTTCTTAATTTTTTCGGTAATGCTTATCTCAGCCTTATTATCCATTCCTTATTTCACCATATGAACATCTTTCATTCATCGCTTTGCCGCACATTCGTCTGAGGGATCGCAAATCATCTTTTTCGTTTTTATATAAATTCTATTGTTGCAATGAATAGCAAAGAAACACTGGTGTTTATAATGTTTATTTTGTATAATAAAATCATTGTTAACTTTGTATTATGGTAATATAACACTCTTCTTATCATTCATCATTCACTTTGTGTAACACCACTTTAATACACAAAGTGAACGATAAATGATAACGAGAGAGTAAAATAATGTAGACCAGTTGAGGGTTAAACTATGTACAGTTGCTTTGTTCAATAAATCTGGCCTTCAGATTTATTGTAAATAATAAATAAAAGTTTAATATTCGATCATTTTGAATAAATTGATTTCAGATTTTATCTCGATGTATAGAATTTTATGATGCAAAATTAATTGGCGAATTGGGAGGCTAGACGCTATAACCGTAACTGCAAATTGAAGATGTATGGCTAAGAACGTTATCGCGTATAATAAACAATTAAAATACTCGTATTATACAAAAAAATTAAAGTTTATACATGAAAACTTATCCGGTATTTTCCTCATTTTTTTGACATCTCAACATAAATAGATGAAGAAGAATATAGACGTCTAGGCATTCACGAGTACTTGGCTTACGACAAGACTTTTTCAATGATTAAAAAAAACACTTGTTTTTCACCACTTGAGTTTTATTATAGACTACATGTTTCAGAAGTTAAACTTCCATCATTCAGGTCTGTATAGTAACATATACACTATATATGTATGTATGTCTGTTATTATACAGACCTGAATGATGGAAGTTTAACTTCTGAAACATGTAGTCTATAATAAAACTCAAGTGGTAAAAAAAACAAGTGTTTTCTTTAATCATTGTAACATGTCTTACCACAAAGTTAATGCCGAAACAATAAATAAGACTTCTTCATATTATGTGTGTCTAATATACGAATATCATCGGTTTTGAAATATAAAAAATGGTTTTTGATATTGATTTTATGGTATCATATGAAAAATCGTTAACTATTTGCTTTTAACGCTAGTAAATGTAAGATTTTCTGTATTTTGGCTTAAACTATAAGCTAAAAGCTAACCGTGCTTATATTTCCAGCATATGTGAAGTAAGAAAAATATATACATGCATACTTTACGTAACAATAGACTGTTTTCAAACATTCCATTATAAAAGTACCGTGGTTGTAAACCATTCACATGCATACATTGCATACGGAAGAATAAAAAACATACCGTTCTAATGTTATTAAGGAAAACCATATCGAAGGTTCTGTTATTTAATTTTCTTTCTTGCATTGTTGCTCCATTGTTGGATCTTGAGGTATGTCTATATGTACTTATCACAATATCATAATATTATGCCGTAGGCAAATATGGATCAAGAAATATTGAGAGATTATCCGAGATTTTTTTAAGATTATCGTAACTACATACGTAATCAACTGTGTCTTGAACAAATTGTTAGTTATGCTGGCATTTGATACCTAACCGAAATTTTGGTCAACCGGTTTCGAGATGTACTCGTATACATAATACTATGCAAAACTACCATAACTCTAATCATTATAATGAGTATTTTGAACTTTTGAAGTAATATATCACGAATTCCTATATCTTCTCCTTCTTATGAAGTGGAGGGCTGATCACCTTTCCTTAAGTGTAAACGATCAAGATAACACTCCGTTTAAATGGGCAGTGTCCTATGCACCATTGGGGTGCGGATAAGGGTTTTATTATTATTATTAAATATTTTGGGTGTATAAATTATGTACCTCGAGTGAAGCTTAGAATAGTTAGATATATAATGTAATTACATAAATAAGAACAAATAAGTGACATAAGGTTGATTTTTTTAACATAATAATAAAACCCTTATCCGCACCCCAATGGTGCATAGGGCACTGTGTCATATTAACGCAGTGTTATCTTGATCGTTTACACATGAAGGAAAGGTGATCAGCCCTCCGCTTCAGGTACCAGTCCATGGTAATATTGAATAAATATTACAGTGAAAAAATCAATTATATTTATTTTACCCCCCCCTGGGAATCGAACCCGGGACCTCCAGAACGGTAGCCGAGCGTGCTGACCATTACACTACGGAGGCTGATTTTTTTAATAGCATAAATATATCTTCCGAAATTGGAGTAGTGTGGTTGTTCACCATGGCTACATAGAATGATGATTGTAACATAGCGTTTAGAGTAATCTTTTAAACCAGTCAAAAACAGGCCATAAGCCCTGTAAATGATAAAACTTCTTAATTTTTTTTTTTGTAGTGTGTCGCGAGATTGATCATGTATCGAGGAATTCCATAAATTTGAGTAGTGCGGTTATCAATCATGAGTAGAACGGTGAATGTTGCACGTATGTAAAGTGATCACTTAACCAGCCTATGATAGGTCAAAAGCTCTGTAAATACTTTGGATCCATACTCTTCTTCATCCATGTTGAGATGTCAAAAAAATCTAAAACTATGTGGAGAAAATCTTGATTTGTAAATAAAGGATTTGGACACACTTATTGACATTAGTAAGAGAAAATCAACGTAATATAATCCAGATTTTGTGAACAAGTATTTGGACACACTCAAAATGTTGTAAATAAATTATCTGGTCAAATTATAAGCTTAATAATAAAAATGAAAATAGTATTTTCTGGCGTTTCTCATGTGTGTGATTATAATCCAGGATTCGGATCTCACATACTAATATAAGAGTTTCTGCTTAGTAAAAAGCTTCTTTACATCTCACCAATAGATGTCTCTAGTGAAGTTCTAGTGATTTAAGAACAAGGTTTCTAAATTGGTTCATATATATAGAACTTCTAAGAATTTGAGTAGTGTGTTTGTCAATAACGGGTATAATTGGTGAATGTTACACGTGTGTAAAGTGATCACTTAAACCAGCCTATGACGGTCGTCAGCCCCGTAAATGCCCAGACTTCCATATTCTTCTTCATCTTTGATGAGATGTCAAAAAAATAATACGAAAATCAACGTGTTTGTAATTTATGTTTGAATCATAACATCAATAAATTTACTAAAGTTTTGCCTGATCGGAGTTGAAACGGTCCATAATCGAATTAAATCAATTAAAATATCTTGAAATTTTATCGAGAAGCAATTAGCGAAGTACCCGAGATTGTTTGTAATTAAATTATTGTGTATCCAGCAAAGAGAAGATTCTGCAATAAATTATAATCGTTCCCCAAAATTACTTTGCAAAATAAATTCTTTGGCCAAACATCATTATCAAAGTTTGCGCTCGTTGCGGGTTCGCCGATATAATTTGGAATTAAGTGAAATGTATCTAATCCAGTTTGGTGCCTAGTTACAAATTGTTTTTGTTTTCAAAGGACGAGCGTATAAACAAGTAATCGAATCCCGGTCAAAAAATGCGTACTCGGCTCTTTGGAGAACGCCGAAAGGGAATTATGTTATTTCCGCATATCCGACGCGGGCGCCGCCCGGAAAGTATCGCTTTGTATCAGCAGGCATGCCCGTCGCATCGCTAATTCGGTCGCCGAAAGAAAATGTCGCCGTTGAAATGACAACTTTGATAAAAGGAGAAAAAACAATGTAAATATCGTAGTCAATCATACAGGAGAAAGTGACCAAGTGCATTTTTTACAAAAATGGGATCATTGACTATTTGATATCTTTCTAGCTTAATATTGCCCAGGAAAAAATGCCAAAGGATTTTAAACATGTAAGTATAATATATCCGTATAATATAAGTAAGGGTATGTAAGTATAATATGTCCACCTCCATAGTGTAATGGTCAGCATGCTCGGCTACCGTTCTGGAGGTCCGGGGTTCGATTCCGAGGGGGGGTCAAATAAATATAAGTGATTTTTTCACTCTAATATTTATTGAATATCAATCACCCTGGACTGGTACCTGAAGCGGAGGGCTGATCAACTTTCCTTCATGTGCTAAGGATCAAGATAACACTGCGTTTATATGCAGTGCCCTATGCACCACTGGGGTGCGGATAAGGGTTTGAAGAAGTATAATATATTGACTTGTTAAAAATGACTAACTACATTGATGTTTATTTCCTTGCCGTGCAAAAGTGACTTAAATGGCGCTCCTGAACATTTTACATTTTGTTAGTTGGTCACTTTCTCCTGTACGACCACGATATAATCAAATTTTGAAGGATTCACATTCAAAATTGATCTCCACTGTCATTGTTAACAACGTTCATTCCTTAAGTTACGTATTACGTAGAAAACACATATACAGTGGAACCTCATTGTTTTCGTGTATCATTGTTTTAATCCAAATTCCACATGTATCTATTTTAGTACTAGGCAGTTTTTTAATAACTAACTAATCCGGCCATCAGGCCGCTTCCCCGCAGGGGTAGGCAGAGAGAATAGAACGCCACACCACTCTGTCTTTGCAAACATTCTTCGCCTCTGCCACGTTTATGCATCTCCTCATACATACCCGCCGATTGTTACGACTCCTAACCTGACCACTTTCAAGTATTTGGCATACCTGATCGTGCCATGTTTTTCTCGGTCTTCCTCTGCTCCTTTTCCCAATTGCATTCGCCTCATAAATTTGTTTAACCGTTCTTTCCTCCCTCATTCGTTCTACATGTCCAAACCATCTCAACACACCTTTCTTAATTTTATCGATAATGCTTATCTCAGCTTTGCATTCCTTCCTTATTTCACTATTCGAACATCTGTCATACATCGTTTTGTCGCACATTCTTCTGAGAGATCGCATTTCGACTGCATTCAGTCCACTTTCATCCTTTTTTTGCCAACTCCATGTTTTACTTCCATATATTAGAGTTGGAACCAGCACTGCCAGTTTAGCTTCCGCTGATAGGTTTTTATTTGCTATAACTGATTTCAGTGCACCATTCACTTTGTTCCCAGCATTCACTCTCCTTTCTTTGTCTTTATCAATCTTTCCATCCCAAGAAAACTAAGCAGTTTTTAAATAATTTTAAACAACCACGTCAAAGTATAATATAATCTGGAAAAAATATTTTTTTTCGTGGGAACGGATTTATCATTTTCCCTTTATTTCTTATGGGAATAATACGTACGTTTGGTATACGTTCTATTTGGTATAAGTTTCATGATCTGGAGCGCATTAAAGACGTATACCGAGGTTCCACGGGATATAATTAAATTTTTTATCGCTTTTTCGGTCGCCAAAAGAAAACATTGATAAAAGGAAAAAAGAACAATGTAAATATAATCAAATTTTTAAGGATTCACATTCAAAATTGATCTCCATTATCGTCGTGAAAAACTTCTACTCCATGAGTTACTTATAACGTAAAAAAATATAAAAAATAAATCTTACATTTCTTTGTTTTCCTTTCATCGATAATACAACTTCGTACCGTTTTAAAGTGTCTTTTTTGTGTCAGTCCCAGATTTGATATGGATATCATTCTATTACGTTTTCCATCAAAATCTGTCGTCGTAATCTTGCGAAATGTATTTGATTCAACAGAACAATGTGTGTTTTTATTTTTAAGTTCAAGTTATATGTATATCGATTTACAAAATGACGATTTGTTGATATTCTTTTAAAATAATTTTTAGCTTAATTATATGTTTTTATTAAACTCATATAATCAATATTAATGTAATTCAAATACTTGAAAGTGGTCAGGTCAGGAGTAGGAATAGTCGGTGGGTATGTACGAGGAGATACATGAATGTGGAAGAGGCGAAGATTGTTTGCCAAGACGCGTTATATTCTCTCTGCCGACCCCTGCGGGAAGTATCAAGAGTTTGTTAGTTTATTTTTTTTTAATTTGCACCGAAATGTCTAAACATAATACAGATTTGAACGATAGTGACTCCCTGAGGCAAATAAAAATGTATTTTTAAAAGAAATTTTACTTAGTTAATACCACTATTTCCTAAAATCTATTGTGACACGTGTTTCGATGCATTCCGAATAATTTTAATACGATGTTCACATGTCACAAAAGAAGAATTTTAAGAAATAGTGGTATTTGCCAAGTAATGTCATTGATGTTTCGTGTAAAGACAAGTAAAACCTGACGTTTTGGTATAAAGTGGAGTACTCGACAAGTAGGTACTTGATATGTTTTTTTTGTAAGTTCTAATGAAGAATGGTTTACATGATTTTCTTAAATGTTTTTTGCAGATACTTTGTGGTACATTTTTTAAACTTTATACAAAAAACAACTTTGTTTAAACCACTTTTTATTGGTACACTTTATCCAACCGGTTTCGACAAGAACCTTGTCGTCATCAGGGTTTTTGTACTTAATTCTAAAACAATAAAATACTCATAGTTAATTACCCTTCCCTTACCAAAAACATCCATGAAAATATGAAAGTACACCATATGAAAATATAATATGATTTAAAAAACTCTTGAAAGATTTGTAATGCACAATAAAAACAACATTAAATGGTTTTTTAAATATTTTTTTTTTGCAAAGTTTTTTTTATTTTATAAGGCTTACATTTTAATCATAAACAATTAATTGCCGGTTGAATAATTATACCTTAGGACAGGAAAATTATCTGTCATTGTCGACGACAACGCTCTGCAAATTCCTCGCGATATTCCGCTATTTGTACGTATTCAGCATGCCTCGCCCCGTATTGAATTTATTGTACGAGCTCTTTAATTACTCGGCCCATTTCTCTCAACTTCTCCGTCTTGTTTGGGAACAATTTAAGCGCCCGGAGTTCTTTAGGGATCTTGTTTTGTCAGCCATTGTTTGGTAAATGACTCGATCAGATATTGTGGACCGTTTCCATTCGGGTCTATTGTTTAATTCCGTGTTGTTGATGACGCAATTGAACATTTTTATCGCTGTTCGGGCGCGGGCCACGGCCCTAAGTCATGCGTTCGTTTTAAGCCACGTCCTTTGTAGGGAGCTTTATTTCCCCAAAATATCCCACTTTTTTACCATTGTATCTCATTACCTTTTATTAAGAAAGAACGGTTTAACAAATTTATGGGGCGAATGTAGTTGGAAAAAGAAGCAGAGGAAGACCGAGGAAAACTTGACACAATCAGGTATGTCAAATACTTGAAAGCGGTTGGGTCAGGAGTCGTAATAATTGTCGGGTTTGTATGAAGAGATGCATGAATGTAGAAGAGGCGAAGAATGTTTGCAAAGACAGAGTGGTGTGGCGTTCTATTCTCTCTGCCTACCCCTGCGGGGAAGCGGTGTGATGGTTAGAAAGATAGTTAGTTAGACTTTTATATTTCTCTATTAATGGTTTCGACATTCACTTTATATTTTATATATATGGGAAGATATGATGAAATTGTAAAAGAAAAACACTTGTTTTTTTAACATTTGAATTTATTTTATTAAAACGACTTGTTTCGGAAGCTACGCTGCCATCTTCAGGTCTAAATATAAACTGTAAATATAAATAAAGTTTATATTTACACCTGAAGATGGAAGCATAGCTTTCGAAACAAGTCGTTATAATAAAACAAACTCACGTGGTTAAAAACTAGTGTTTTTCTTTTACAATTTTATATTCCTCAGTTTAAACATTAAAAAAATATATATGTTCATATTTGTTGAGATGTGTATTGTATATATTGTAGAATATACAGTGATATCAAATAAAAATATCCTTATAAATTGTTCCACAAATATCGTTTTACAGTTACCCTCGATGTGTATATGGTATATAAAGAATTACTAAATAACCAACCATCACGCCTCTTCCCCGCAGGGGTAGGAATAGAGCATAGAACGCTACGCCAATCTGTCTGCAAACCTGATGTGTAAAAAAATAATGCATTTTTTATCTGCTGGCAGCGCCATCTGTTGTACAAAGAAACACATGGAATACTTAAAAATATTCATGACGGACAGCGTGCTTCATGACAGGTGTCGTCACTAAACATTTTCAATGTTTTCGATTGCATTGCTGTTAAATAGATTTTTTAATATTTTCATTAGTTTTAATATTATTTATTTTTATTTATGTAATATGTAAGTTTATTAAAATTGTTTTAATTCATTTTCTAGATATTTCTACTTTTATAATTTTTAAATTTATAACGCAGTTCTCTCCAATAACGAGACTTAGCTCTTGTGCTTGAAGAGGGACTTACACTATACACTAAGTTCACGAGTGTTGTTAATTTTTTTCTTTTAGATACGTGTGGTCAATTATTTATATTTTTTCCATTTGACTATACTGAGCCACAGCAACGCATTGTCGGGTAGAGCTATATTGAATAAAAATGAAGGGGAGATGATAAAAATTCACAAAAAAGCTTCGATCCATGTACCCTATCTCTGCCTTCTTTCGTTAGATGGAGAACGTATTATTCATATTACGTAGACCTCGTTATAGATAATGTTCATAAGATAATTAGGTCTTGGAGATCTCTGTTTTCCTTTTGGCAATTTTTCAGCAAAACTTGCCAACATGAAAAGTTGCGTTGTTTCCGAAAGAATACGATCAAGTAACGAATTTCACTCTAATTTTAATTTTAAAACATTCTCCCTTCAGATAAATGAATATTTTTACATAGCATTTTGCGCAATGAGAATTCGGAGCACTCGTGGTACTCGATAGAGTTTGTAGAGAATAATTATTAGCTTGGGATTTACTTCTGATTAGTGAACATATTACGGAATTAATAATTCAAACGTCGTTTGAGGGTACAAATGATAGTGATTAATTTTAATAAATTGCCTTCATATAAATAAACTAAATACGTCTTATTAACGTTAGTAGACAAGTAATCTCTCTTATTCCATTTGCTCGAAGGCTTACGGAATATACGTTCAAGTAAATTTAGGCACTGGGTGATCAAATTATTATATCCATCCGAGGAAAAAGTACTAAAACGTATAAGTTCAAGTTTAATAAAAATACTACAGAACTCATTTATAAAACAAAAATTATTCTACATTTAGATTACAGCTCAACAGTTATATTTTTTGGTAAATGAAGGAAATTTGAATATTTTTTTATTATTATTCAAAATAAAGCAATGTGAATAGTACTTAAGAAAAATAGATATAATAATCTAGAAAAAAATGAGAGAAGAACTCAACTGGTTACCGATAAAAAAGAGACATATTTAATATGCTTTTAACGTTAAATTACCCAAGTATTTTAAGTTTTAAACAAAATTTTCATAGGTTCCCAAAGTTGTCTGAGCTGCGACCCATCTAACAAAAAATCCCAATCTTGGGACCCACCTCTTAGCTGTTAGCTGTCATAGAGAAAATAGGGCATAAATAGCTGAATGAAATATCAAAGTCATCACTTCCTATTTTTAAAATTCATGTATTTAGTAGCCACTCAATATTCGCTCGCGACCCATAGTTTTGGATGATAGAAACTATACGCTGGAAACAGAGTGACCCTTGTGTAAGCAATGACACTTCTCCAGTTATCTCTTCACTGCGCTGCACGTAGCGCTCTAACCACTAAGATGTCTGCTGCTGCCTTAACTTGATCGGTCCATCGTGTAGGGATCTTCCTCTCCATCTCTTTCCCTCCAGGCTAAGGATCACAAGCAGTCGTTCCAGGCTATCCTCATTGCCACGCGCAATGTGTCTAAAGAACTGAAGAAATCGTCGTGTACATTGGCCAGAGTCAAGCCATCCAAAAGGAGTCAAAACTATAATATTTATTTTCACGTTGCAAATAATGATTGTCACGATATTTGTAAACTCATGCCTTTAAAGGGGTGCTCGCAAACATTAAATTCAGTAAGCGATTGACTGCGTGAGAAGTCAGACGTGTCTTCACGCAGATTTTTTTTTGTTTTAGGATGATCGTTGGAATTTGTTTTTTTTTAAAGATATGATTTTTTTAACGAGTTACGTTTCGTATATTTTTTTTACATGTCTTCAAAGATGACGAAGAATATTGAAGTCTGGGCATTTACTGGGCATTTGAGCTGACGACCGTCATAGGCTAGTTTAAGTGATCACTTTACACACGTGTAACATTCACCAACCACCGAGGTGCCTGCTGCTGCCTTAACTTGATCGGTCCTTGATCTTCCTTTCCCTATATATCCCATATTAGTATATAATCATAATTATTTGTTTTCTTTGTTTGTTTTTGTTGTCAGTTTTTCTCTTACGATTGGATATTTCTCGGTTCTCGGAGAAGCCAGTCGAGTCTCGTTCCGAGTGCAGACTAATCGCTTCGCAAGCAATGTGCGAGCATGTCCCCCAACAGGGAGCCGCTTTGTGTGTTGATTGGTAAATGGCATGTGTCGCACAGAGGCCGGGGACACCGCCAAGAAATCTTGCATCGTCTACATTTAAGGTTTAATTAAGGTTCAGCCTTGGCGTACGCTGCTGTAATTAGATTTGTGAATACTGACTGGAGGCCTTTGAAGTATTTAAATGACTGAGTTAGCACACATTTTAGAACGATATCGGCAAGTAAATAGAGCTGTAATATAATTTGATAGTTGTTTCAGTCAGATAAATAATAAGACCAATACTTCTGTGGGATTAATGGTACTCTTAATTGATTTCAATGAGTTTTAGAAAAGCTTTGAATTGACTAAATGATGAAAGTAATTGGATGTTTGATAATACAAGTATAATATAAACATATATATATATATATATACAAATAAATATATATATATATATATATATATATATATATATATATATATATATATATATATATATATATATAAATATATATATATATATATATATATATATATTTATATATATATATATATAAATATATACATATATATATATATATATATATATATATATATATATATATATATATATATGTTTGATAATACCAGTATATACATATATTGTTTATATAGACAGCTGGGAATCGACATCGCAGGAGGTTAATCCCTCTTAAAAACAGACCACAAGGCCTACACCAAGAGGAAGAAGAAGAAGAGATTTTAGATCTCGCCAATTCTTTTTTAATCATCTTCGTTCTGTTTTCCCGTTCACGTTCGTTAGTTACAGGTATATTTTCTTCAGGTCTCTTGTTATCTATTTGCTCCACGTGTCCATACTACCTTATTTTGTAAATATTTCATTCGTGTGTGTCGCTCGTCGAAATATATTATTCGTGTCTGTAAATTTTATCGTGGAAAAAATATCTCTTTAAATTATTTTTGCAAATTCTTTGTGGCATTTTTTTTGGTTTATTCAACCGGTTTCGACAAGCACATTGTCATATTTATAGATGGATATGTACTTTTCAGTGTATGTACCATAGATATGGACGAATCTTTCAAAAGAATAAATAAAAATAAAAAATAAAATAAAATAACCTGCTTATCAAAACCCGTTGAAAAAAGTACCAAAAATAAAAGTAATAAAAAACAATGTTTGTTGTTTGAAAAAAAAAAGAAATATCTATTTAAATAGTACTTTCAATCCCCTCAATAGCTGAGCATGCGATAGTTTGAACCTCCACCTCTCAAGTGTGTAGACACCGGAATATTACCAACTCAGCCACCAAACTTTGTGTTGGTTCAGTTATTACAGTTATTATATTTATTCATCATTAGCACTATTTGCTTTCACCTCTTGGTAACGTTGGATTACCACAGAATTTCAAATAAACTATTTGATTGACCTCTTAATTATGGCCGTTTGATTCACGATGAAATCGGGTTAAGTGTAAATAATACAAATAAAAAAAAAACTTGAAAAATAATAGAAAAAATCGTTGAGAGAAAAAAAGTCTACACCATAAATCTATTGATATTCTTATTGCTTTTACCATAGATATTATAAAAGTTGATTTAATTTTGTTCGTGTTTAATTTTTTATACACTTTTAATGAATTAAATATTAAAAATATGATGTTGCGATTTAATTGATTACTTAATTTTTATAAAATTTATAGTCTTATCCATACTTCCAAATCAATTCATTTACTACTCATATGTGAAAGGATGCGAAATAAATATGCAAGTTCCAAAAATGTATACAATATGGATATCCAATAATATATCTAACCTAACCTTTTTTCGCATAATATCTAGATCTGTTGATGTCCTATTATTTTTGCTTAATATAATAATATACAAGTCTTATAAAATCCTAATAAAATCCTTTCCCATTCAACAGAAATAGCTTTTGTAAACTCATATACGTATGTACTGTGTCATGTGATTGATTCTGATCTAGGAGTTCCAAAAAATTGAGTAGTGTGGCTGTCAATCTTGGGTAGAATGGTGAATGTTGCACGTGTGTAAAGTGATCAATTAACCAATCTATAAGACAGGTTATTAGCCCTGTGAATACCCAGACTTCCGTATTCTTCTTCATCTATGTTGAAATGTCAAAAAACAGTAAAAATAACTCTCAAGTAGACAAAACCCAGATTTAAACAAGTATTTGGGCATGCTCATGGAGTCAATACGGCTGTCCAAATTTAAAACACAGTATGGGACATTTTTTTGTAGTAGTTTTTTTTTGCATTTTTGGACTTAGTAGTCTACTTAGTCCATAAATGCAAAAAAAACCTACTACAAAAAAATGTCCCCTACTGTGTTTTAAATTTGGTCAGCCGAATAGTCAATGGACATTTTTTTATGGAAATTTCTTTCAGAAATAAAAATTTCAAAAATAATTCTCAATCAGTAATTTACATCATTAAAATAAACAAAAAAACTTTGCTTTATAAACGTTGTTTTTGCTAAAACGCTCGGGTATTACATCTGTACATACTCCGTATATGACCGTGCACGGATGTTGAAAGTGTCCTTGTTGCTAAAGCATAATGATCATTATATGCAGTGGATGTGCTTAGACGGTGAGTGTCTTCGTCTCACGAGAAAGATACAGTGTGTAGAACAATGCAACTGCGTGCAGTAATAGGTACCCGTCATTGTTGTGTTTATTTACGACCAATTAATTATACAGTTACAGATAACTGCAGTGCCACAATCGAATCATAGTTACGATACAAAAAGTCATGTTGAGCCAACACGCTATGCTAATTACTCGACTGCTTACTGAAAGCATGTCTAGATGATTAATCATAAATTACGGTAAGAAAATACCAAAAATCATTTGTAAAATTCGCAATATTTTCGTATTTAAAAAATTATTAATCTTTTAAAAAAAAATTGCAACACGTTTTTTATGTACCATTTTAACAATAAAATATTACATTTTTGGCATTTCAACGTAGACGAAGATGAATATGGAAGTCTGGTATTTACAGTGCTTAAGACACATGTCGTAGGCTGGTTAAGATATCACTTTATACACGTGTAATATATACCATTCTACCCATGATTGATAACTACACTACTCGAATTTTTAAACTCATACATATATCGTAAATCTTATGTCGCTTCATATTTGAGTTTGCGGTAGCATATTTGGTTAATTTCAGAAAGCTTTTTTTTAATAGAGACCGGAATATTTTGCATTCTAGGGGACGCCTTAAAATACGATTTTTAATTTATTTTATTTTTAATATTATTTACTTTACAATATTTATCACTTTTTTTTAATTATCGCTCTAAAGTGTACCATCTGTAGATATTTCCATCGTAAAAACTCACACGGAAACAGTTTTAGAACGTAAATTACAAATTCTTTTTGTAAATCACATGTTCAGCAATTTATTCACGTATTTATATCGAAGTGTAACTTTTATCCTCAAGTTACATATTACAAGTCAACGAAAAAATATAAGACTCTAAACACTCGTATTGCTCTGTAAAACAAAGAAACGACACATAATTTCTTTACACACACACACTCACACAGAAAAAAAACACACACGCACAAATTTTCCCTCATCTATCATATCTTTTTGAGTTTATAAATAGCACATGTTATATTATAAAATAATGATATTTTCGTTGTTAGCGGAAAGATTGGATTGACAATCTTCTGTTTTTGTATTTGTTTTCCTCGTGCTTATCCCATGTCTTTCGAAAATATATCTTTTGTGACGTAATAGGTTTTCGAAACGAAGGAATTCTATTGCGTTTTCGTGAGATTTAAGCCAGATTTAATAAGTGAGATTACAAGACGAGCATTATTTGATAAAAATTCCGCTTTTGTTGATTTTCCATGAATTTCTGAGAATGCCTTTTCCGCTCATGTTTTCATATAATCTCTTGTTTTTTGATAATGGCACTACCTACCGTTGGGATAAGTTTGTTTACATATTCAAATCATAATTTCAATTTGAATTACATATAAACTCCTTTTGACGTTATCATGAATAAAGTTTTAAATATAAAATGAATTAATGAATTTGAAATCATGGAATATTTTTTACCAAAAGCGTTTTGGATATTTTGTACGATCCTCATATCAGTACTACGAAAATCTGACCACTTGATTTTCATGGTTATTTTTTTTCATTTAATGCATTTTGACTTGCAATATTCTGAAAGGCATAGGTTCTCAAACTTGGCTAACCTATAGCCATCATTTCGGGCACAAAATTACTAAAGGCCCCCTTGAAATTTACCTTTATTTATTTATTTGTTTATTGGAAATCAACAGCCATTAACAAAAATATAAGGAGCCGATAATGAGGCCAATTACTTATTTCACATTTTTATACAACAATATATAATATATTATATATAACAACAAGAAAGAGTGAAAATATTATTAAGCTCAAAATAAAATGTGTTTACCTGATAAACAAAAAAACAGAAAAATATTTTTATATTATTTTTCAAATAAGCACTTAAAAATAAGATAATATACGTGGACGCTTAAATTATTGTGCAGTTAATATTTTTTAAAATTAAAATCTATTTTTTTATTAAAAAAACTTTTGGTTACAAATTAGACACGTATATAAACCGTGTTGTAACTGATTTTTAAAATTCTATAAGGTTATAAATTTTAGCACCTCATGGCTCCATATTTACTTTCCAAGAGTCTTCTTTTTTCCCATGGCCAAAAATACCCCTCAGCTCTCAACAGGGACCCCTGGCCTTCCAGGGGGCTCACTTTGGAAACCTATGATGGAAAGGAATCCCATCGAAATGCGGTTCACTCTACCTTCATCTAACCAATATCAATGATTTAGAAAAATACATCTGATTGATGATTTTTAATTTTTTGTTTTAAAAAATATTTGAACAGATTTCCCGTTATTACTCTGAACGTTTGTAAAATATTAGCCGGGGCGTCCCACATTACAGACGAGTGTTTAAACAAAAGCCCCGTGGAACATGTGATTTTAATGTTTTTTCTCGCAATACCACTCACGGCATGTTTGAACAATGAATTAGTATTCCCACCCACACATTCGCACTCGCATTCATCACACATTACAATATGGAGCCGCGATTACATTATTGGCCCGACAATCAATAGTCAACAGCGATAATAAATATTATATCAAAATATGCAAACAGCATTATTTATTACACGGCTTGTGCAGCTGAATGATGTCGGTTGTAGTATGACGGATAATATATGCATATTGAGGTAATTTGGGATGTATGTGCGATTAGTTGTTCAATCATTTATCATGGTTTAAGTACATAACGCGTATAAAACGGCGAAACGCTCGAGCCCACTGACAATTTTGTACGTTTAAGAGGTTTCTCATAAAATTTCGTGCATTCCACCTTCTTGTAAAATGGGTATGAATCCAAACAAAATTTTGGCAGAGCATTAAATTATATACTTATATATATTTTTGTATTGGTTGAGGTGGTGATATATTTTGTATCAAATAAGAGAACAGTATAAACAAAATATTCAAGAAATAATATTGTTACGAGATACTGAATACAAGTATATATTTACATTTTATTTACATTAAATAAAATGTAAATAAAATGTACAGGTATTAACAGGTATTTATTTACATTTTCATTATGTTTTCAAACAATTCGTCGGCAGTTCTCGTCAGAACTTCGGGACGCAGATCTGACTTGGGAGGATGCAAGGGAGCTGACAGCCGACAGAAAAGCCTGAAGACAGTTTGTGGACTCCATATGCTCCACCTAGGGAGCGGATATGTTTTTTTTAAATTTTAATATCAAACAAGAACCTACAGCACGGTCCACAAACTTGATATATGAAAATCACTTCAGGAATGGACATTTTGTAACCAATAATTGCATTTTCCAAAAATATTGGCTTATTCAAAAGCATGACCCTTTTAAGGATTTTCAAATCATCAGTGATCCTTTTGAAGGCATTTGAATATAGAGTAAAAACTTTCATTAATTGATTCCGCAGTCACTTTGTGTTAATATTTATAAACATTTTTAATTTTAGTTTTATGTAGTAAATACCACAAAGTACCGTGTTTGAAAATGATGCGGAATGCGTCGAAACACGTGTCACATTAAATTTTAAGAAACGGTGGTATTTCCCAAGTGAAATTTAAATTAAAAATAAAGTAAAAACGCCTTTAAAGTAATTAAAAAGAATGATTACTAAAACGAGTACAGATTATAAATACGTCTTTTATTTAATCTTATTTCTAAATTTTTATGGAATCCTACAAAGTATACTATATCAATCATTGAAATGGCTTCTTGAAAATGAAAATACATTTTCGCAGCACAAAATTACGTAATAACCTTTGATTACTCGATTCAACCTTCATTACTGTGCTGACGTGTCATTAGCTAGCTAAACATTTTAATTTGAGTTTTTTTATGACCTCTTCCGTGCGTTTTTTCCCGCCTATACCGATGGATGCATGTAAAGTTCCCTCGTTTTTATTGTGGCCATTACGATGGCGATTTGTGTCAATGCTGTGTTCCGTGTGAACTACAGTGTGTGGGCATTGTACGAGGTTAATGTATTATGTATTCTATGGTACTAAGTACAGAAGGGGTAGCTAGCTGACTTTAACAAATACCATCATTGGTATCAAAATGAAAAAGGAATACAGTATATCGCATTTTGCGGTCTATTATCTTCTTATGTCTGAAAACCCACATTTCGACATAGATAGAACCGATATTGCATTGAATTTGCTTTATTCGACGCATTGATTGCTGTAACGCGCTAGCCGCGTACTTATGAAATTGTTAAGTGTGCGAAACGCGGCTAACGCGTACTGTCCCACCGCGTTCCTAGATCTGATACAGAAGCATCTTAGCTTTCTGACGGACCTTCTCTTGCAAAAGCATTTTTGTTATGTTTTATGAACTAAGTTGCGTAATTTATAGAAAATGTAAAACAAAATTGTATTCTGATTTTACTGTGAATTTGCATTTAAATGTTATTAATTTACTCACGAAGTACGCACTAGCCGCGCACTAATAACATCATCAACCAATATGCGCCTAACGTGTACTTAAAACAAGTACGCGCTAGCCGCGTACAAATACCGTTGTGTGAGAAATACGCGTCTGGTGCGTACATTTTACAAATGAGATTTATGATGTTGAAATTAACCAGGACCGCTGGCTATACGAGTAAATACATATATGGTATCACAACCGAAGCATGACGTTGTTGTAGTTTTTTTCTAAAGACGGTCCACGTGTAAGAGCGACTTTATTATGACTGTCCTTGTAATTCGCAATTTTTTAAATCGCTATCGGACAACGCACAAGGATTGTACATGGTTTTGTGGTTTTGTGATTGATCATCGATTTGTATAGCAAAATATAAGTTTTTATTTTTATTTCTTCGTTTAATTCTTTAAAAAAGACAGAATGTAACCAAATTACTCAAAAATATTACGCATTGAAGGTGTTAAGTAAATCATCAACAAATAAATTAATGAATTATTATCTTGGAGGCCTTGACCTTGATTCTCTCGATAATATAACTGTCGACTTTCTATGTTGACCCCTCATACCTCTGATTTATCATTTCTCATTCATGGGAAAATGTGTTAAACTAGAAATCAGTTGCATTGCCACTAGGTATGTTATTTACTAACTATATTATTTACAACATTTTGAGTGTGTCCAAATACTTGTTCACAAAATCTGGATTGTCTCCAATTACAGGAGTTATTTTCATATTATTTTTGACATCTCATCAAAGATGAAGAAGAATATGGAAGTCTGGGTATTTACGGGGCTGACGACCGTCATAGGCTGGTTTAAGTGATCACTTTACACACGTGTAACATTCACCAATTCTACCCATTATTGACAACCACACTACTCAAATTCTTGGAAGTTTTATATATATGAACCAATTTAGAAACCTTGTTCATGAATCACTAGAACTTCACTAGAGACATCTATTCCAAGAATTTGAGTAGTGTGGTTGTCAATAATGGGTAGAATTGGTGAATGTTACACGTGTGTAAAGTGATCACTTAAACCAGCCTATGACGGTCGTAAGCCCCGTAAATGCCCAGACTTCCATATTCTTCTTCATCTTTGATGAGATGTCAAAAAATAATAACTATATTATTTAGTTATAAGACATTGTGGCCATTTTGTATGGACAGATCCTGACAAATACTTATGTTATCAAGCATGCTTATTTTAAGCAAATGTATAGAGCTGAGAGTATGTTCGTCTTAATCATGCTTAATTTGTAATGTGTCTATCTGTACCTTTCCGATTTTATTAAAAAAAAATTCGTGTTTCACATACAATTTTTGTGTCATTATTTAGGCGGGATAATCAATATCCCGCAACTTAATTTTGTTTATACCCAGGTAACATTTAACGTAATTGAATTTTTTGCTAAAAACACCGTTTTTAGCAAAAAATAAAAGTCGAATTTAGTAAATGGTTTTGAAAAGAAAAGAGTTATTGAACGGTTATAACTTTAAAATATTTTTCAATACATGTTCCAAAAAAATATCAAATTATAATATTTATTTTATGTATTAAATGTAAAAACAAACACTGCTTTTTTGTGTCTACCAAATTGTATTTAATTGTTAAAAACACATAAAAAATAAATTTGGTGACAATTGTTTCGCCTAGCTATGGCATTTTCAAACGAATGCCATAACTAGGCTATACAATTGTCACAAAATTGATTTTTATGTGTTTTTTAACAATAAAATACAACTTAGTTGACTCACTTAATCAGTGTTTGATTTAACATTTACTACATAAATTAAAATGGAGTTCTACAAACTAAACGCCAAATCTATAAATACAATATTTATTTTAAAAAATGTGCGCGGACAACTTGTGTGGCTTCTCGCGCAGCCGGTTTCGTACTGACTTTGTATAATTGAGAGTACACCCTTAATTTAAATTTTCATAAAATGGCGTTAATTTTTTCTTCAAAATATTGTATTTTAGTTAAATTATTCGATTTATTTCATTATGTAAGAAACTTGTGGAAGTATCGCGTTATTTCCTGGGTCGAGTGTCCCAAAGGGTCGATATTGATATTAAATTTATGTCGCGTGCCACACGGCTGGATGAACCATGATCCCACCTTATATTAGGTTACCACTAACAACTAACTGCTTAGGAATGTTGTAGAATACGATTATCATCAGCATTTTTACTAAGCAACCCAATCGTTAATACGATAAAAATAATCATTATAAAAGTCTTAATTAGGAAACACTAACGGCTAATTCGTTTCTTACGCGGTTTTTACGTGGCTTGGATGGACTGCTTTCACTGCTACCATCACGCCGTTTTCTGCAGGGGTAAGCAGAGGGGGTGAAAGGCCACGCTCGTCTGTCCTGATATACACTACTAGCTTTCTTCACATCTTGACATCTACTACAGGTATACACAACCAGATTTTAGGTACTGATAGATCTGGTCGTACCATGTCCTTTTTAACCGTCTTCGATTTGTTCTCCCGTTCACATTTGCCAAATTTACTTTTTAACTCACTCTTCCGCTTTCCATTCGGTCCACATATCCATACCAGCTATTTTTTTTTACTATCCCTAGCTCAGCTTAACATTCATTTTTATTATATTCATTTTCAATTCTGTCATATATCGATATTCAGACATTCGTCTGAGGGAACATGTACAGTCTTTCGATTAAGTTCCTGATTGGCCCATATTAGATTATTCCACCTGTTCCCAATACAGATTTTAAAAAATACAATTTTTTTAAAGTTAGACGTAATGAAAATCCACTTAATGATCTATAAGCAAGGTAAATAATAAATGCAACTACCATCTACAAAAACTCTTTGCTTTCATCCTTCTATTACCAATTCTATGTTTTGCTTGCATACATCAGTGCCGGTACTAGCACTCCGTTGTTGGTCGCCAGTTTAGCTTCCATGGCCATATTTTTATTTGCAATCACTCTATTCAAAGCACCATTAATTCTTTTTCCTGTATTCACCCTTCTCACAATATTTTTATTTGGCTCGGATATAAAACAGCCAAATAAACATCGATTAATATTTTTGTCTTTATTGCGTTTTTATTTGCTTCAACATGGTAAAACAATACAATTACACATGTAAAAAAGATAATGAATTCATGATAACATGTATTTATTTTACTTTTAATGTATTACAAACAATAATGAGATAATATTATACAAATGGTATATTGAATATTACACAACGTTTTTCGGTATGTCTGTTCATATTTAAGGCTAGCATAGCAAATATGGGAATATTATAACATTAAGGTGAACCGTTTACTCAAAATAATGAATTGATAAATTAATTTCAATTGAAATATATATAAATATTTTTTTTAATTATCTAGGAATGGAAAGATTGTTAAAGATATAGAAAGGAGAGTGATTTCTGGTAACAGAGGGAATGGTGCACTGAAATCGGTTTTATAAAATATTATAGCGAATGCTAAACAAGAGAGACTTGATACCATTCGTTATGTATGGAAGTGAAGCCTAGATTTGGCAAAAGAAGGATGAAAGTAGGCTGAAAGCAGTTGAAAAGCGATCTATTTTATGAATGAGCGGCATGTTTGATAAATGATGTATGTTGGAATGGTGAAATAAGGAAAGAATGCTAGTCTAGGCCATCTATGGTTGGATTGGGAAAGCTGGGGAAAAAACTGAAATAATGATTTATAACTTTTTGGAGCTAATAATTTTAAAAGTAATTTTATTCAAACCATTTTGAATGCGTCCAAATACTTTTTCACAAATCTGGGTTTTCTCCACTTGAGAGTTTTTTTTTACATTTTTGACATTACCAATCTATGGAAGGTAACAAGCGCCCTGTAAATTCCCAGACATTCATATACCTCTTTTTAGCTATATTGAGATGTCAAAAAAATAATACATTTATTATTATTATTAGTGGTATCCACCCTAATGAACAACGTTATTTATCCGATTTACTTCGAACTGTGCGGACTGTGGGGTTATATTCGTAATACTCGTGTTCTTACACGTGAGCTGCCAGTATTGTATTGATACTGCTTAACATAATAGTAAGTATAGATAGCGGTATAATACGCTCTCGATTTTCCGGGATGGTTCTCGAAACGAATCTTCTTAAGGTACATTACTTCACTCAAAAAGTGGTCTGAAACAAGTGTTTTATTGTTATATTAAAATGTAGATCCTTTATCTTTACGGTGCGCTGTTTATCTAAGAGAATTTAATATACCCAACAATTAAATTGATATCTTTAAAAATCATATAATAAATATGTCTGGGTATTCATTTATATGTCGTGCGGTTTATTCAGTTTATTTATTTCTAAATTGGGAAAAATTCATCCTTCTGCTCAAAATATGTATGCAGGGGCGTGCATTCCATATAGGCAGAGAAACAGTGCCTTTCCTTACTTATTACTTTTGACTTCTTGCAACAAAATCATTTTAATCTGTCGTAATAACTTTGTCTATCGACAAATATTTTTTTTAGTTGAAAAATCTATCGAATTTGAATCTTTACTTTATTTAATTGCAGTAACGCTACTACTTTAAAGGTAAAATTTTTGTTTTGAATTCAAACGATTGATTAAAATCCACCAAGAAAATTACGAAAAACTTCTATAATGTGTGAAATATGTCAAATATTATCCAATGCAAACGTTTTTGAATACTTTTATTAAAACGGTTTTTTTCCATTCGAAACACGCGATGTTTTAAATGGATTTTACTATTTATGGTATTCGTACATTAGGCATTGTTTTTTCGAGAATATCATTTAGAAATTAAATATAAATAAGTTAAGTTTTTTCGATACGCAGAAAGACAAACATTTATTGTCTGCAGTTTTGTCCGCCTTCGTAGTGTAATGGTCAGCACGCTCGGCTGCCGTTATGGAGGTCCCGGGTTCGATTCCCAGGGGGGGTAGGTCAAATAAATATAGGTTAATTTTTTCATTCCAATATTTATTCAGTATTACCCTGGGCTGGTACCTGAAGCGGAGGGCTGATCACCTTGCCTTCATATGACGCAGTGCCAAGATAACACTGCATTTATATGATGCAGTGCCCTATGCACCATTAAGGTGCAGATAAGGGTTTGATTGACTAATGGTATTCGTACATTAGGCATTGTGTTTTCGAGAATATCATTAAGAAATTGAATATAAATAGAAGTTTTTTCGATATGCCGAAAGAAAAATATTTATTGTCTTAAAAATTGAGATAAGATTTTGCGAAATTGAAATAAAATATTAATTCTTCGGCGAAAATAAAACGGGTGGGAGTGCGGTAGGTACCTGCGTTTGGTGAAATTTCCGACGAAACACGAAAAGTGTCAAAAATAAAATATTCAAATCGCAGAAATCCCAACTGTAATAATATATCATGTTGGAAATATATTTCCATGTCGCAAAAGAAATAAAAATATACAAATCACAAGCGGCGGCAGTTGTCAACTTCACCGAACTTTATTAAACACACAACTTTTTTTCCCTACCAATTTTCCCGACTGGAGTCGCGAAGTTTTTCCGAAAAATAACATGTTTGTCGCTGCTCAAAATTTGGTTCCATTCTGTCCGATGTAATTTATTCAATAATGTGTAATAAGTTTCGTATTGCCTACACAAGGCGAGAAATTGCTTGTAACCATCGAACGAACAAGTATTATTGATTTGAAAAAAAAGGTTAGTTTCTACAGGTATTTTCTCCTGCTAAGCAAAACACAGTATATTACAAACGTGTTTTTTTACATTATTTTGAGTATTGCCAAATACAAATCTGGACGATCTCAATTTATGAGTTTTTTTTTAACATTATTTTTCGACATCTCACCATAGATGGAGAAGAATATGGAAGTGTCGGCATTTACAGGACTTACAAAATATGTGGCTTATAAAATTAAATTGGGTATTTACAGGGCTTAGTCTAGGCATTGGCCATATTCTTCCTCATCTATGTTGTGATATAAATATAACGTTGTTTTTTGTTGTTATTGCCGGAATATAAATTCATATGTTGTTTTTCTTATGTGCGGTAAAACGACGTGTGATAGATGTTTAAATAGTGATATAAGGAAAGAATGCAAGGCTGAGATAAGCATTATAGATAAAATTAAGAAAGGCGTGTTGACATGGTTTGGGCATGTGGAACAAATGAGTGAAGAAAAGAGTAAAACAAATTTATTAGGTGAATGTGGTTGGTAATAGAAATGGAAAAAGACCAAAAAAGACTTAAAATAATTAAGTATTTCAAATATATGGCTGTGGTCAGGTCAGGAGTTAAATTTATCGGCGGGTATGTGTGAGAAAATGCATGTATGTGAAAGACGCGAATATGGTTTGCGAAAACATTTTAGTTCGATATGTATTCTTTTCTCTCTGCTTACCCCAGAGAGAAGCAGGGTGATGGCTATTTTTTTTGTATATTTTATTATGATATATTTACAATTCGTTGTTTTTTAATATTATTGTGTTCCTTTGATACGATATTCATACTCGTATAATGGTGCATTGTGTCAATTGTTCGAAATAATTAACTCTTAATCATAATAATTTTGCATATTAGCGATTGTTTGTGATTGGTGTTATTACTGTGTTTTGATAGTACGGTGTTTAAATAGGTATTCAATGCAAAACGTTTCTAAATTGTTATTTTAAACCCTAAAAAAACATACATAGGAATCTATAATTAACAAAAAAAAGGTGATCATAAATTTATTTTACAATCATTTTTTCACTCATTCATCTCAACACACCTTTCTTAATTTTATCTATAATACTTATCTCATAGCCTTGCATTCTTTTTTAATTTCACAATCAATTAAACATCTATCATACCATTTATCTTTTTTTTGTTTATAACTAAAATAAGATTTTTTATTGGCAGAAACATCCTTTCACCGGGCGACTGTCAATAAAAAAAAATATTAATTATATTAATTCTTTTTTGTGAACGCGCGAATGCAATATTTTATCCGTTTTGTTTTAATGCACATTTTTCGGCTACGCCCCTGGATGTATACCATATCTAAAAAATTTAAACTAAATTGAAAAATGTCATTTCGTGCGCGTTCACGTCGACTTTTGAACCGGAACCGATCACGAATGCCGAACCACTGTTACAAACGCTAGTGCCCGGTTGATGGACTGCTGCGGACTTCCTTTTTAACGGTTCGGGTTTAAATTCGTTTGTGGAGCGTTTTGCTTTTGTTTTGAACGTTTTAATTGAAAGATTCGGCGATACGTCACGACTTCCTGGACGGTTTTTTCTATTTACTCGCGCGCTCCAATCGTCCTATCTAATATTTTGATGAATTTTACCGTAATCCTGTATAATGAAGATTTCTGTATAGTGCTGTATATGGTTTATTCCGTGTAATGAAATATAAATGGGAGTATTCAATGGCACATTGATTTTTAACGTTTTCAAAAATCAATCAGTTTGAAATTTATTATTTTTTGTATAATCATCATCCAAGATTAGTGATCGTAATAAGCGTCACAGGGTTATTTTTAAATAAAATTTTAGTTTGCCCAATTTTTATATCGTAATCCTGTATAATGAATTTTTACCTGTATAATGAAGATTCCTGTATAATAATTAAAATAGTACAATGATTAAAGAAAAAACTTCGTTTTTTACCACTTGAGTTTTATTATAGACTACATGTTTCAGAAGTTAAACTTCCATCATTCAGGTCTGTATAATAATTCAGTTACTATACAGACCTGAATGATGGAAGTTTAACTTCTGAAACATGTAGTCTATAATAAAACTCATGTGGTAAAAAACGAAGTGTTTTCATTAATCATTGTAACATGTCTTACCACAAAGTTAATGCCGAAACAATAAATAAAATATTAATATAGTATATCCCGTGTAATGAAGATTCAGATAATTTTTTAAATCAAATTGACTGTGATCCTATATAATAAATACTCACCTGTATAATGAAGATTCCTGTATAATAGTAAATATGGTATATTCCGTGTTATAAAGATTTCGATAGCTTTTTTCATCAAATTTACTGTGATTCTGTATAATGAATATTCACGTGTATAATGAAGATAACGTGTTATGAAAATTCCTGTATAAGTATTGGTAAATTTATCACTTTTAATGAAGATTCTGACAACTTTTTTCAAAAACCGAATTTAATGAATTTTTAAACGAACTACCTATATAAGAAAAAAGGTAATTGTATGGTCGTTCAAATTTTTTAACCTTCTAAAGTTATTCACCGATTTACTTGCGACAGTTGTTTTTGCCTGTGACAGGTAAAACATGCTTCAGTGAAATTTTTGTTGATAACATAGCAGCGCCATCTGTTGAAAGTTACAGCAACACACGCACTACTTAACATTGCTTATGGCGGACAGTGTGTTTCTTGACAGCTGCTAAAATATTAAATACTTTATTATAAATATTGTGATATTAAATATTTTTTAAATGTTCGCTTTCTCTAGTCTTTCTTTTCTATGTAACCAGACTGAGCCACAGAAACGCTTGTCCGTGTACAGAGAGCTGTTAATAAAATTAATACTGTAAAAAAGACAAGTCCGTGAATAAATAAAAGCGCTTCAAAATTTAAAATAAATATTTGTTTGTAAATTCGTAAGTGGATTGTTATGTCGACAATAACTGAATAAGTCCCGTCACTAAAATATTCATGGAGTTAAGTATATTAATAATGACTGTCGTCAACCTACGTCGGACCAAACATGTTCGATTTTTTTTTTAGATAAAATAAATCGAAATTCCTACGGAGTCAATAAACTCGTCTGTTCAATCAAAAATTTGGCCACAGTTCGCAAGAGAGTTATTTGAACGAATTAAGTATTTTAAATAATCGCACTGTGCTGTACATAATTAAAGTTGAAAAACAATACTAGTAGGAAAAATCCCTTTATTATTTTAGAAGCTTACTTCAGGTCCAATATATGATAAATCAAAATATTGTATAATGTTTATTGTTCCTTTGTATATAACCACTCACCGAGACTGAGTCGACCGATTTCGAGACGCACCTGTCTCTTCGTCAGGACAATTACTACTTTAGCGTTCGAATAATGCACATGCCTTTTTGGTCGACCCGAGGACTAACATGCACTAAGGATTGCAGAACAACATGCACAAATCACACGCACTAAGGACGTTTATTGAAATAGGTCAGGATTATATAGGTTGAAAAGAGTGGATGGTGACAAATCTTACTTAATCAATGTTGTCTTGTCAAATAATTGGCTATAAGAAAAAATCATTCATTGATGGGATTTTATTTTTAGTATTTTTTGAATTTTTATTTAATTATTAAAACTACCATTCTGAAATTTGTTTTACCTGAAAAGTTTATTTAGAAATCTAGTTGTGTTTCTGATAAACATATTTTTAATTATTTTCAGTTTTATAAAAATGCACGGTACTTTTTTATTTGCCTTCGGAGCTGTTTTACTAGTATGTAGTTTTAATTAAGGAAAAAAATCAGTGCTTCCTATACAAGACAGACCTTATCTAACGCAAGATAACTCGTGCTAATGCTAGCAAAAAATTATTGCCAGAGAATTGTTTATTTTATTCTGTAAATAATTACGTAAACGTGAAGTGATTGCAAAAATCTACTGTCTATATATATTGTCACGAAAGAAATGCAAGGCTAGATACCATTAGACCTTGATCAATGCAATGTTTATGTATGAAGAAACCTGTTTATATAACATTACGGATAACGTGATACACGACACGCGCAATTTAACTGAAAAAAGGTTTCTGATATTTCAATCAGCATTCAAATTGCGATATCCCTAATAATGCAAAATAAAAAATATTTAATAATGGATTCTGTCGTTAGATTTCAACAAAACTTTACTACTCAATGGAATTTTGTCTACATTTTTTTTCACATATCTGAGAACGCCAAATTTGATTATTTCAATACAAATAAGTATTTTTTATTTATTTAATTTTTCTACATTTACAAGATGTCCAGAAATGATTTTTTTTAATGTTTTAAAATTAAATTTTAAATTTAAATTTGAATATTTATTGAATTTTAAAATTTAAACGTTACTTGGTAAATAAATACCACTATTTTTCAACATATATTGTGACACGTGTTTCGATGAATTTTGCACAATTTTATAAAAAAAAGTTGTAAAAAGCATCAAAACTCGTGTCGCAATAGATTTTAAGAAAAAAATGTATTTACCAAGTGAAATTTAAATTAAAAATGAATTGATATTACCACGATATGACTGTCGAATCAAATTATGAATGGAATAAATTTTCGATGGATTTTTTTTAAATTTCTTGTATTTTTACAAAATAAGCTAATAATACAGTTGAATTTGAACGCGTATTCTTTTAAATTATTACCGAAATTCTTAGCATACGATCTGTATTTAAAAAATTGTTTAAAACCCAAAATACTAACATACAACATGCTTTTATTATATTATTTCAAAGGTTGACTTTTCAAATGAATGGTTATATTAAGATGTTGTTAGGCAGCTGAAGGCTTTTAAGTATGAAGTACTAGGACGACATAATGTGAGAATCATTATAGCGTGTGGAGTTACAAGTAGTATTTCTTGCGGATATTTCTGGCCGCATTGCGGTGTCCATCATCTGCACTTATGGTCAGTCGCAACATTTTGACAAAATTATGACAAAATACATAATCATAAGATCTAAGTCATGAAATTTTTTATTGACGAAATCCAATTATTGCAATAATGGTAATTAAAAGTAAAAAAATCTAAACAGATTATCAGTGGAATTACTTACAAGAGAGGAATAGATTTGATGTAAATAGTTCAGAATGGTACATAAATTTTTGCAAATTTGAAAAAATCTATCAGTTTGAAATTCAATATTTTTTGCATTATGTCTTACCACGATTAGTAATCATAATAAGCGTCACGATTTATTTTTAAATTATCCTTTAGTTAACCCAAAAAGTCATTTTTATGTATTATATATAAAATTATTATAAAACCTTTTATATTATTCACTGACACTTCGTGATGGAATTGCATTTTAATATATTATTAGATTAAAACCAATATTTTTAGCTTTTCCACTTTATTTTTATTTGACCAGCGACCGGGTTTCGTCGTTACCGACATCATCAGACTGGTGGGAGGCTATACAAATTGTTATGTTATATATATAAATTGTTATGTTATATATAATTATATATAAAAGAATTATATCAAATCATGGTTATCAACTCCTGCCTTGTTTTATATATAACATAACAATTTGTATAGCTTCCCACCAGTCTGATGATGTCGGTAACGACGAAACCCGGTTGCTGATCAAATAAAAATAAAGTGGAAAAGCTAAAAATATTGGTTTTAATCTAATAATATATTATTTTAAAACCCTTTGTTTGCTATAATAAAACAGTATGATCTGGGTTACGTTTACCACTGTGGTAGACTTATAAATCTTTTATAAATATTATTAAAATAAATATTTTACCCGAAAATACAATTTTCATGCAAGCCACCAAAAAATAATATATAGAACGCGTTTTACTTGCATTGTAAAACACATCTTAGTTTAGTTAGATCTGATCATGTTTTGATTTCTCGGTACATGTATCATATCTGTATACCATCTGGCCAGTTTTCGTGATTGAGATAATAATTAGTTACATACACGTTCAAGTAGATGACCGTTATGCAGTTAATACTCCGTTTACTGAAAACTTGTTAGAAAATTACAAGTAAAATGAAGAACTGGTTCAGTAATAATTAGTCATTAGTATTTTGCATTCATTCAACGTACTGAATTGATTTCTATTTTTTATTAAATCGTTAGTTTATCAATTCCACATTTTAACTAGCCAGTTATATAATATAGTGCATTTACTTGAATCTTAAATGCACGCGTGTCTGAGAGCGCATTATTAAGAAATACTTTTTCGCTATAATTATTGAGTTATACATATTGGCAACCCTTTTACAATTTCATGGAAAAATGTTTGTTAATGTGGCCAAAAATTCCGTAGAGTCAGAGATTCTAGATTCTAACACTTTTGACACACATTGATTTATGTTTTTAATGGCGCGTCGCTATTAAAACATAAACAAAAACGATAGGAGTACAAAAATAGTTTGAAATTGAGTTTATTTAAAAAAATTGTCACTTGTATAATACCACTTTTTTAAATGAAAAACAATTGTCGTTTTCTAAACTAGTCGTGTGTAATGAACTCGTGTGAATAAGTGGTATAACACAAATGTTTACTTTTAAAAAAAATTTTCATATCATTCCACAATGTCAATACCGAATCAATAAATAATATAACCCTGTTAATTCCACATTCTTCTTCCATATTTATTATGTTGAATTATCAGTAAGATTTACGGATTTGTGCAAATGTGTTATTGGCAAATATAATGTGAAAAGCAAATATTACTCTAAACCATGTTCTTATCGCTCACTCCTTTCAAAAACGTCATATATATAAAAACTTGATTTTTCAGGAGATCGTTTTTTTTGTTTAAAAATATAATGCAATGTATTTAAAATATATGTCAAGCCACTTATTGAACTTTTTACTGTGTAACAGATCTTTTTAGGTAAAACCTGTTTTTTCTCCATTTGAAAGGTATTTAGTACTTATATTTAAAAAAAATAATTAAACAATACCTTTTCTTTAAAATGCAAAAACAACACTTTCTGCCCTGTAGCGGTTAAATATTATGTTAAAAATATGCTGCTTTTGCAAGGATATAGTAAATTTTCTGGGCATTCCGAAAACATGCACAACTGAAAATTGACGATTTTTGATATATGACGTTCTTGAAAGGAGTGAGCGATATGTAACCTAACATATTTATTTTGCGTATTATCTAGATCTGTCGATGTCTTATTATTTTTGCTCAATATAATAATATAAAAGTCTTTGTTTAATAAAAGCCTTCCTAATTCAACAGAAATAGCTGTTGTGAACGCATATACGTATGTACTGTATCATGAGATGTGTTTTTATATTGATATATCATATAGAAGAATCCTAAAATCTGGGCTATCGATCCATAATTGGCTGGTTAAAGTAATTAACCTTATAAACAACATTTTGAGTGTGTCCAAATACTTATTCACAAAATCTGGATTATCTCCAATTACATCTCACCAACAGATGTCTCTAGTGAATTTCTAGTGATTCAAGAACAATGTTTCAAAAATTGGTTCATATATTATATATGCATAGCACTTCCGAAATTTGAGCAGTGTGGTTGTCAATCTTGGGTAGAATGGTGAATGTTGCACGTGTGTAAAGTGATCACTTAACCAACCTATAAGATGTATGAATTTCCTTCCCCTGTGAGTGCTTGTATATTTGATTCAACACCCGAGGAAGTGACTGCAGTCGGTTTCACCGTTAAACCGGAACAAGTGGTTTCGCAAGAAGAGTAGGAGGTAATCTGGTCGGACATAACTCTCAGGATGAGCTTGCGAATTCAAGATGGCAGATAGCTGGACGAATCCAATAACAATATCGCAATTGGACGGGAAAATATGTCCAAAGCAACCGAAGATTCCTTTTACGATGTTTTTCGTAATAAAAATGGTAGAAATGAATTTGATACCAATAAAAGTAATGGTACTGTGTGTGCTGACGTATTTATTGATTACAATTGTGTCAGATATTTTATGTCTTGAAATGTTTGTATATCTAAAAATATATATTACCAAGAAATATTTAAAATTAACTGGTTTGAGACTATTCCAATTTAATGGATATTCATTTATATTTTACATGTTTATCCGTAAAAATACAAATTATTTGTTCAAAATTTAGAATCTCCTTAAAAGATTCGCGGAATGCTCTCAAATTTTGATACAACGTTACTTTCGAATGCGCGCGCGTTTTTATATGTTTTTAACTGCGATACAGTTTTATTTTCCTCAATGGCAGTGACATCTGTTGAACGTAACAGTATGTAAACGCAACACATGCAATACTTAATATTGGTCATGGTGGACATTAATTTTGGTTTTAGTAATTTTTTTTTTATTTACTTGTAAATATGACTATTTCTTAATATCTATTGTGAAACCTATTTGATGCAATTTGCATCATTTTCAAATACCGTAAACCATTTAAAAATAATACGAAATGCATAGAAACACATGTCACAATAGGTTTCAAGAGAAAGTGTTATTTACCAAGTAAAACCCAAATTAAAAATGGATAGATATTTTCAAAAATTGACTGTCGAATGAATTGATGAAATGATTTTTTAAGTTTGTAACTATCTACGTATTAAATCTAGAAGTATGTTCGTAGTCTTAATAAATTTGGGTTAACTATTTTAATTTTAATTTTTTATATGTTCGGGAATTGTACAGCTTTACATATAAAAAAATTATAAGTATAATAAACAATAGTTACATTAACAATAATAAACATTACATTACATTAACTAAAATAGTTACGTTAGAAAAAAACCAATTAAACAATTCCACATTTATGTTGTAAAACTATTAAAAAACATCCAAACAATAGAGATTAAAAAAAGGGTATGGTATAAAATAATAGATTTAGCAGGAATAAGAAGGAAAAGGATATTTAACACATATAACGTCGAAATTGTTTAGAGTGGTTTGCTTTCAGTTTTTAACAGATATTTCGCATTACAAAGTATCAATAATCAAAGCAATGAGTTATGTCCGTATAATCGTGACGTTAGGTTTTACATTAAAAAAACTATATGTTGTATTGAATTGTTTTAGTATCTTTAGTGTACAATCTGACCTTCGATTGGTTACAGTGTGTTTTTTTTCTCTCCGTTGCAGGTGTACTTCTAGTTCCGCTTCGTAGCTGTCCACTGCTCGGTGGTCGTCTCGTTCCGCAGCCTGCTGTCTCCTCTTCGCTCCCAGCTGTCTCCCGACGTCCGCTGTGACGTCACCTCGCATCCTTCTCCGCTCAACCTTGGCGCGGAAAAGTGAAATCGGTCACAGTGGATATTTCGTCACTTCATCTCGTCACGTCGAGTGGGCACACTGCGAAAGTGCGCGTGGTCGCCTGACGTGCTCCTACGTCATTATTGGATCTAGACACGAGACATGTCCGTCGCATAGGATGACCAACGCACGCGATCGCTGCTTTTGAAATGTTTGCATTTCCTCATCCCAATTCAACCGGAAGCAACTGATCTGAAATGCGTCCATTCGTTTCGTCCAAATTCCACGTCTCCCAAACTGTTAACAGTGAAAACAAATGAATTAACCGGTGATTTTTTAGTGTTTTTTAGCGGTCCCGATTGACCAGTTTTTTTCGTTCGAAACTCGCGGATTTTTGTTTGGTATTATTTTGTTGTGTTTTGTTTTTTGGTGTTATGATGCGATCAAGATGTGGCCAAGTGGCGCGAGTGGCTCTCTGGGTGTTGTGCGGGCTAGTGATTCCGGGGTCGATCCCCGGCGGAGACGGGGCCAGGAAGCAAATGGTGTACAACAATGAGTTTGCGGTTCACGTCCCGGCTGGGAAGCGAGCGGCCGATGCGATAGCGTCGAAACACGGATTCGTCAATATTGGACAGGTGAGTTTCACATTTTTAAGTTATACTTTGGTTTAAAAAAAATTGAGTGTGACCACTTTTTAGTCGGTCGTTTTTTTGTATCGTCACTATTACTGGCACATTGCCAAATTTCTATTCATGTCAGATGTTTTGTGTGTTTTCGATTGATGCCTGTACTATAAACGAACACATTATTTCACAATATGTTGAGTGTGTGTGAATTTCTATAAACAAATTCTGGATTTGCTCCACTTTAGAGATAGTGATATTCAAGATTTCTTTCATTCATGAGGGTTTTGGCTAAGAAACTCACTAATTTCACACATAGACGTCGCCGACAAAGCATTATGAAGTAGATCTTTTAAATTGAAGCATAAATACACCTTTCTTAAATGTGAGTACTTTGGTTCTCAATCACAGGTAGAATGGTGAATGTTACACAGTTTATAAAGCGATTACTTAAACCAGCCAATTATGAACCGATAGCCCAGATTTTAGGATTCTTCTATATGATATATCAATAAAAAAAAACATTTTAATATTTTCCATGATTTGAAAAAATATATATGTACTTTTTTATGAATTTCATAGTTTCTTATCGTTTATTATTATCATCAGTATAGAAGGGAACCTCAGATTAAAAAAATAATATTGTTAAATATAATATTATTTCAAAAAGGTTTTTTTTGTTGTAGAAAATTGACTTCAGCTTTTAATAAATTATGAGGAAAAATAGATCATTTAAATGATTTTCAAAACAATACATCAAATATTTTTTGGGTTTTGTTTTTATATTAATATATAACTCATTACTAACAATTGGGTTATAATTTTATACAAAAAAATATAATTCCATAAATTTTGGTAATATATAATCATTTTTAATTTAAGTTTTACTGGGTAAATACCACCATTTAGTTGGTTAACCACGTAAAACTTTAATTGAAAAAAAAATTACCTATATTATCTTGGTGTGGGTTTAATATCAATAATTTCTTCAACATTCTTGAGCAGATACCTTTTCATTGTCCAATTAGAATCAATAACATCAACAACAACAAAGTCATCCTTTTTATAATCCAGCACCATCAAAGAACTATTTAAAAAATTCCTTTATTTATCAAAGTTGTGGGAAATTTAATGAATGCTGTACCCACCTTTATATGTTCTACTCCAATCTTTCAAACTTTAAAGCTAAATTGTTCGAAATCTTATAAACCTAAAAAGGTAATTCTATTCCCTGTCCTTTCCTTTTCTTCTTTTCCAATCACTGCCATCTCCTTTTCTCTTTATCCCATCCTTGTCTCATGTCTCTTCCTTTATAAAGACCTCTCTTATGTATAGTTGTGAAGAACTATAATTGGTACTCATGATTTTATTTTTTGAATTCTGATGTATCGTATATTGTAACTGTTGTTCTTCCTTCCAATAATAAAAAAAACATTCTCTTCAGAAAAACCGTGATCTTACTACAATCCTTATCTTTATACTCTCGTTAACTTCGAAATAAAATAAAAATTAATGGTACGTTCGACTAACGAATTAAGTGTCTACAAGAATTTTAGATTGTTTACTTATTAAATGGTTGTAATATCTATTATATTCCAGTTTCCGGGTCAATTCAAAACTTTTGAACGGTCCGTATATTGAGTAAGGGAAAGTGCATAAAAAGTCTTGCATTCGGAATAAGAACGTCGATTGTGTCCGTACCGAAATATGAACAGAATATTTCGACTAACAAATTATAGTGATGTGTTCTACTTTTAATCGACGAATATTCACGAATAAATTCTCATTATATACGATTGCGAGAGAAATTGATGTGGCGTGGTTACTCGGCTATATTTAGATTGAAAAGTTTTTGTAATAAAAGAAATAACGATGATTTATTAAGTCCGCCTCCGTAGTGTAATGGTCAGCATGCTCGGCTACCGTTCTTGAGGTCCCGGGTTCAATTCCCAGGGGGGTTTAATAAATATAAGTGATTTTTTCACTCTTATATTTATTCAATATTACACTGGACTGGTACCTGAAGTGGAGGGCTGATCACCTTTCGTTCATGTGTAATCGATCGAGGTAACACTGCGTTTATATGAAGCAGTGCCCTATGCACCATTGGAGTGCGGTAAGGGATTTATTATTATTTATTAAGACATTTTTTTGCGTCGGAAGAACGCGTAAGAAACAATTGATTTTAAATAAATCTAACATCTTTGTGGATGTGTTATTATAGGTATTAGGGAACACGATTCTTCGTTTTCACATGTCAATATAGGTGGAGAAGAATATGGAAGTCTGGGCATTTACAGGGCTTATGACCATCATAGACTTGGTTAAGTGATCACTTGACATGCATGTAACATCCGCGTGGAAATAAGTAAGTTTTTTTCTGCCCCGAACCTTATTAAAATGAATGTAAAATTCTTTCTCAAATTGATTTGTATATTATATAGGAAGATGTCTGGAAACTTATTGTTATTTTTTAAAACTGTTTTTTTTTCAAAATATTTTGATTACATTAATTTTTTTCAGTATCTATTTTATGATATCAATAAATCTTGATTTAAATAACTCTTAATTGGAGTAAATCCAAAATTTAAAATCAAACCTTTGGACGCATTAGAAATATTGTATCAAATTCTAGTTCATTTACAAATTTGACCGAGTAAAAGCCAAAGATGCAATATACTATGATGCCAATATTACACATTAAACTAAAATATTTTTAATTTCTCTCCATGAAGACCTTTATGATGTTAATTCATGATCAATTAGTGATTAGACACCGAACGCAGGAAAATATATTATAATTTTACGGACGTGACTTAAATTTGTATTTTTTTTTATTCAAATTAAAGGCTACCTGTTTTTCGCAGGTAAGTAATTTGTATTCCTGCAGCTTTAGCGACCCGACTAGGTACATAATGATTACTTTTAAAAATTAAATTTACATTTTTTTCATTCGTGTCACGTCGGATATAAATTAAAGTCTTGAAAATTCCGTTGGCTACTGGCAATCATATATTTAGAGGCCTATTGTAGTTTTTGGAATAAATATAAATATATATATATATATATATATATATATATATATATATATGTATATATATATATATATATATATATATAAATATATATATATATATATATATATATATATATATATATATATATAAATATATATATATATATATATATATATATATATATATATATATATATATATATATATATATATATATATATATATATATATATATATATATATATATATATATATATATGTGTATATATATATTTATACTGTAAGAGTTATGAGTAAGATTTTATATAAAACCCTACTTAAAACACTTACCATATCTTATATGTAATTATTGTGCTAATGCAATATTTCGAAGCACGGCTGCGCGCAGGAGTGATCACCTTGCCTTCATGAAAGTAACGATTAAGATAACACTACGTCAATACGATGCAGTGCTCTAGGTATGCCCCAAGAGTCAGAAGAATGCACTGCTAAAATACACTGAATTTAATGTTTTTTACTTAAAAAAGTTTTTTAACCCTTCCCTTACTGTGTATTTAACATTTTTGTATAACCTCCCACCAGTCTGATAATGTCGGTAACAACAAAACCCGGTCCCTGGTAAAACAAAATAAAAGTGTTAATGTGGTGTTTGTTTGTTAAAAAATAAAATCCAGTTCTACCAAGAAATATCAGTATAAAACTTTTATCAATATAAGCACTGATTTTCTTACTTTTTAAAAAATATTATCAAACTTTAAAAATACTAAAATATCATAAATATTTTTATAAAACAATGAAATATCTTCCAAAAATGTGTTTTTTTGGGGTCACTAAAATCCCCACTTCATCTGTTGTGGTATGATTTGAAATGCAGTACAGCAAAGGTTAAAAACATGACTTGCATTTGACTAGGAGAACTTCACTACAAGGCGCAGCTTTTAAGAGGCTCTCACTGAAATGCTTTCGATGTTCACATGCTTCTACTAATGTAAAAAAAAAAAAATTGAGAATTCTCGCGTTTTATTTTTACGTCCTTAAAATTCTCCCGACACCAGATCGACTTATATCTTCGTCATTAGTCTCCAGATGAACTGGCTCCTTGTGATGATATAAACACAGTGAGGTTGGCACTCTTTACTTTTGGTATTCATTAGTGAAAATATGAAAAGTATACTCGTTGGTTTTCTGGCCTTGAAAAATTCTGTCTGAAGAGGGTGTGATATTACACCGAAAAAGGACAGTGCTGGGTTAGGTTTTTAGGCTTTAATTTTTTTAAAAATCGAAAACCATCAAATGTACAATATACATGGATATTAAAAATTTTATTTCATCCAATTTTCCCGCAAATGTTTGATTCTTTTTCTTACACTTATGTTAGTATTTTTTTGTCTTCATATTATATGAATATTTTTTTACTTTATGAAAATCCAATTTGGCACAATCCGTATTGAGGCATTCATTTGATTGATTAAAATAATTTATTTTTCAAATCGTTTATATTTCTCAAACTAGTCTAATACCCATCTCAATGCCATCTCAATGCACTTCTCAGAACTCAGATCAAGTGGCCTTTTTATTTTACAAATAATTTAAATTTCACAATATTTTAAATAATGGCGTCTTTGCTTCTAATTTGATGTAGTTGCCTATATCGACTGAATTTTGTGGAAATAAGATGGATATAAAATGGTATTAGGTAATATAAAATGATTTAATTAATATAAACAGGGTAATATAAGAAACGTTAGAAAAAGAAACTTAGCACACTTCAGAGGAGTACTAAGTACATGTTTTTTTACGTTTCAGTTTTAACAAAGATCTTTTGACCAAAATACATAAATAAATTATAATATTATATATAACAGTAACAAATTGACAGGTTACATTATTTTAAAAGAAAGTTTGACATCGGGCAAGTCTCCATTTAAAGTCATAAAAAAATAAAAATCCTTAAATGCAAAAGTAATTAAGGAAAAAGATAATGTAAACAATTTTTTAGGATAAGCGTATATGAGAAAAACGATAGGGGCAAATTAGACCCAAGATTGAACAGTTATCAATTATTTTTTAACATCTCATCAAAGTTGAAGAAGAATATGGAAGTCTGGGCATTTACGGGGTTGACGACCGTCATAGGCTGGTTTAAGTGATCACTTTACACACGTGTAACATTCACCAATTTTACCCATTATTGACAACCACACTACTCAAATTCTTGGAAGTTCTATATATATGAACCAATTTAGGAACCTTGTTCTTGAATCACTAGAACTTCACTAGAGACATCTATTGGTGAGTTGTAATAACTCCTCTAATTGGAGATAATCCAGATTTTGTGAACAAGTATTTGAACACATTCAAAATGTTGTTATCTCAGGTATCACCCAAAATTGGGTGCTTTGCCAGTAAATTAAAAAAAAATGTTGTTATCAATTAAATAAATTAATATAATTTTTTGATATTGTAATTGGAGATAATCCAGATTTTGTGAACAAGTATTTGGACACACTCAAAATGTTGTAAATAAATTAATAATATTGGCTATTATTTTACATTTAACTCATATACATTTATTGCTTTAGACAATAATGATTGAATCTAGTTTTATATAATATAACTTTATTTCCAATGTTTTAAACTGTATTACTTCAAATGTACCATACGAGTCATATTTTTATAAAAATTGTTTTTACGATCTGGTATCATATTACACCAGCTATAAACTCGCATACATTACAATTATAATAAAATATTTATGCACGTATAAAAAGGCGTATAATAAAAACCATTGAATCCATTTTATAAGGCAAACATAGCATCACCGTTATTCGTTACTAATTTTATTTGCAAAATCAAATTTATTTATATGCATGTACCGTATGTCAAATAATATTTTTATATACGTGACCTACAATATTAATATGTACGTTACTTGGCAATTTTAGTAACCAAACCTTGCCATTTATTCACAAACAGCAATGACTTTCATTTCCAGTCGCTAGTGTTACAATTTTAACCCAAAAAAGGTATGCTTGGTTTCGTGTAATGATTTTTTAGATATACATACCTTACGATTCCACACATTCCATTTTGACGGTATTTCGTACGAATTTGGGATTTTACACACGTAATTTAATAAAATAGTACATGATAAATTGTTATGTTACCTGTTGTATAAAGGTGGAGACTGACCGGAGCATTTCGTCGTAACGTAACACGTTACGATGCGAGCATTCGGGCAGTCAGTACAGCGAGCCGAGCGCTCCATCCATAGTTTCGGATGCTCGGTGATGCTCGCCGCGAGCGATGTTACGACGTTATGTTACGACGAAATGCTCCGGTCAGTCTTCACATTAAAAAAAATAGTAAATGAATTTTTTAAAAGCACTAAACATTCAACTACAGCATTGATGCTTTGGATTTTATAATAAGTGCATATTTTTAATTATAATTTATTTATTTTGTAAAATTTTATTAATAATTCAAAATTGATGAAGGTAGTTTCTTTGTAATCCAGATCAGAACATGGAGTTCTTAGTATTGACATGACTTGCACCCTGTTTATGTGTACTTTAAGTGATTATTTTATACACTGTGCAATATTCACCATTGTGCTTATGATATTAATAAATTTTGAAAAGCTTTTATAAATACATATATTTATATATATATATATATATATATATATATATATATATATATATATATATATATATATATATATATATATATATATATATATATATATATATATATATATATATATATATATATATATATATATATATATATATATATATATATATATATATATATATATATATATATATATATATATATATATATATATATATATATATATATATATATATATATATATATATATAAATTCATAAATATTTCAGAAGCAGAATATGGAAAAGTTTCACTTTCAATGCCAAATTTTCTCAACTAACATTGACATTTTAGGTTAAAAAATAAAGCATGATAATTTATTTATGTATTACAATTTTTTTTCGATACATTATTACTCACTTAACAGAATAATCCTGCGTATTCCTAGACATTCATATTCTAATCTCAGTAATTTTTTTCATATTAGTTGAAATATCATTAAAAATCTGAAATGCACTAATCTATACTCTTTAAAAACTTGGACTACATATTAGTTTATCATCCTGTTTTAAATTTTGAAAACGCAAGTGTCAAAAGTATCTAACGATTGCAAAAAACTTGCACGCTTGTGTTAGTTTTCACTTTTGGTAAGTGAAAACTTGTGTAACATTTTTATCAACTCTTGATTTCTTTAAAAAAATAGTAACCCACATATTTTGACGGGTTTTTTGTAGTTTAGTCTTCATCGACTAGCACAAGTCCTGATTAATATTTGCAAATATGTCTGTTTTATATGTTTTTATTTACTTTAAATTACATTCTAATTATGTGACCGTAGCGTCGTTAAACTGCAGAGGTATGCAGAGAGAATTTTGCAGTAATTTAATTCAAATGCCCTACCCCTCTCAAAATACTTCTTAATTTTATCGATGGTGCTCATCTCAGCTTTTCATTCTTTCTTTTATTCACCATTCGAACATTTATCATAATTGTATAAAAATATAAAAATCGAATAGTCTAAAACAAGTGTTTTGTTTTTAATTTCATCATATCGCTCACTCCTTTCAACAACTTCATATATTTCATAATAAAAAAATGATTTTTCAGGAGATCGTTTTTAAATTTTAAAAATATAACGTATTAAAACTAAATATCAAGCCACTAATTGAAGTTTTTAGTGTGCAACAGATCCTTTTAGGTAAAACCTGAATATTTTTCTCCATTTGAAAAATATTTAGTATATTTAAAAAAAAACAAAGCCTTTTCTTCAAAATGCATAAACAACACTTTCTGCCTTCTAGCTGGTAAACATTATGTTAAAAATATGCCGCTTTGCTGGGATATAGTACATTTTCTTGGCATTCCGAAAACATGCGCAACTGAAAATTGAAGATTTTTGATATATGACGTTGTTGAAAGGAGTGAGCGATATCATACCGCAAAGTGAATACCGAATCAATAAATAACGTATGTATCTACAATATATCGGGATAATAAACATTTGTTCCTTTGTATAATATAAATTATTATACCACTGTAAATACGGTAGACTCTTAAAATAATGCTCAATTTTATTACTAATTTAAGCAACCAAAGCTCAAAAGTCAAAGACTTGCCTGTTTTCTTTAAACGAATAGAAGATATATATTATTTAAAGTTACCTTAACCTGTTTATTTCTCTGCAATTTCAAATGCGTCCCTGCAAATCGAGAGCATTTCCCAACTTTATCTTCGCCCAGAAAGATCATATCCGTCGTCGACTGGTCGTACCGCGAGCGGGTCGAGTAGTCGCGACACTAATCCGATAATTTCAGACTCCTTCTCCCTTAAAGTAAATGACTACCTCGTCCTCTGTGCAGGTTTTATTCCAGAAGGCACTATGGCTTCACTGCCTTTTACCTGCATCGGAAAATCTCGGGCGAATGCAGCTGTGGCCCGTATAATTCTCCTTCTCTCTTACCTCTTCGCAGTTTTTGCCCCTCTAAAAAGGTTTTTCCGTTTGGTTTCCTCCTTGAAAACATCGTTTCATCATATTATTTAACATTTCCTGGCTCCCGGGCAGCTTAAGATACTCTCTTCGGGTCAATTTTGCATGAATTTATTTGCTGAAGGACTTCCGGATTGTAAAGTTTAATGATACACTGCTGCAAATGTTTAAAATGGACCTAGTTTTTGAAAAGAAAATATTATATTTTAAAGCACCGACCTTTCTGAAGTATAAATAAATAAAATGACAAATGATTTATAATAATGATTTATATTTTATTTATTGTTTCGGTATTCATTTTGATGTATATAAAATATTTTTATTTTTATATTATTTCTTACGTTAGCTCATATTACTTTAGTATACAAACCAATATTTAAACTCATGTGTCTTGAAATCTAACAACAAACATAACATTTATTTTTCAATACGTTCATGCATCTTTTAATACATTTTTAAACCCTTATACAAAATGCAACTTTGTGATTTTTAAATATGCAGGTAAGTATACAATTTTCATAACTAAAGGTTTTTTTTCTTCCGAAACTGACTTTCCATCTGTTACTGGTTATATTTTTAATGAACTAACCATCACGCTGATTCTCCGTAGGGGTAGGCTGAGAAAAATGAACGCCACGCCAATCTGTCATTGCAAACAATCTTCGCCTCTTCCGCATATTATTATTATTATTTATTATATTATATTATTTCATCATTTTTTTCATTGACCCTGCCGCCATCGGTAAGAGATTAAGTTAAATATAAGCACTTGATCACTTACTCAAATTTTAAAGCGCACTTATTATTTTGTGTTCATTTCCACGCTTAATAATTGAAGTTTCATATCGATTTTGCATTATGTCAACCATTATCAACACATTGTATCATTTTTGTACAACCAAAGATTAAAAGTTTTATTACAAATCGATATCTATCTAATCAATATTATCGTTAGATAAGAAATATCGTTAGGTTTGATAATTTATTCAGTTATCTGCATTAAACATAGTTATTTTTTTAAAAAATGGGTAAGTGAATGCGAACGGATATCATTGAAGAAAATACTCAAATGTAATATTTTTGGATGAAATAAAAAAAAAACTTTAAATTACATAAAAGATAACCCATAAGGGCCATGATTGTTTACAATATAAAATTATATTGTATTTAAAATATATGACTTCAGGAGTAGTTTTACAAAAGTAACTGATTTTTTTTGTTTTTAAAAAACTAAACTTTTTCCTCTTTCTTGTCGTTGAATGTCATTAGGTCTTATATCCTTTGAATAACTAAATGTATATTTATATTTTTATATATAAGACTAGTTGTGATCGGTAGCCTGGAGGGAAATAGAGGGAGTGGAAGATCCCCACACGATGTACCGATCAAATTAAGGCAGCAGCAGGCACCTCAGTGGTTGGAGCGCTACGTGCAGCGCAGTCAAGGGATAACTGGAGAAGAGTCATTGCTTCTGCAAGGGTCACAACCCTCAGCAATGAGGAATAAGACGGAGAAGAAGAATATACATATAAAATTTTACTTTTATTGTACTATATATTTTTTTGAGAACATTGTGCTGTTGTTTCTATTTTTATTTTTTTTTTATTTAATATACATTCTTCATATTGATATAAATCAATTCTATAGCCTGGGTGCGGATATTTTTTTTCGCACACCAGTATGTAAAGTTCCGTAACATAAATTTGTTTATTATTTAATCCTTCTAGCATAATTCACTCCGAACATTGTCCAGTATCATCCCAATTTTATTACATTCATATCTGAACTGAAGCAAAGTTACAATAAATCAAACGGCCTGTGTAATACAAATGTATGCGGTCTCCTCTATTTTCATGGCTGTTTATCTTAGACTGTACTTGCTCCGAAGACTTCTCTCGTTTCTGCTCATTAATTCCACATTCTCTGCTTGCGAAAACGTCCAAACACATGTGTTCCCTTGAATTATTCATTTCCACGTCTAAAATTCGAGCCAAGGTTAGAAGCTAGAAACTTTTTCTTGCCACAAAAGGTTTCTATTGTCATTGCGAGCCATTGTTATCGCTCCATTAGCGAATGTTAATATATTGAAAATTATACAAAGTAAAATACTTTTAAAAGTTTTGATTTAATTTATTTGCTTATAATTATGAAATCAATATTATATATAATATTTCTTTTCGGATTCAATTGTTGGAATATAACCTTGTGCTATTATGCAAATAAACTTATAATATTAATTATTGTTCAGCTTTTTTGTTTTATTAATTAACACTAGTCCGCCTCCGTAGTGTAATGGTCAGCACGCTCGGCTACCGTTCTGGAGGTCCCGGGTTCGATTCCCGAGGGGGGTCAAATAAATACAAGTGATTTTATCAAAATTACCATGGACTGGTACCTGAAGCGGAGGGGTGATCACCTTTCCTTCATGTATAAACGATCAAGATAACACTGCTTTTATATGACACAGTGCCCTATGCACCATTGGGGTGCGGATAAGGGTTTTATATTTTTTTTATTATTAGATTAAAACCAATATTTTTAGCTTTTCCACTTTTTTATTTGACCAGCGACCGGGTTTCGTCATTACCGACATCATCTGACTGGTCTGATGATGTCGGTAACCACCAGTCTGATGATGTCGGTAACGACGAAACCCGGTCGCTGGTCAAATAAAAAAGTGGAAAAGCTTAAAATATTGGTTTTAATCTAATAATAAATTAAAAATGCAATTCCATCACGAAGTGTCTGTGGATAATATAAAAAAAAGGTTTTATATTTATTATTATAAATATAATATAATAATAAAACCCTTATCCGCACCCCAATGGTGCATAGGGCACTGCTTCATATAAACGCAGTGTTATCTTGATCGTTTATACATGAAGGAAAGGTGATCAGCCCTCCGCTTCAGGTACCAGTCCAGGGTAATATTGAATAAATATTACAGTGAAAAAATCACATGTATTTATTTGACCCCCCTGGGAATCGAACCCGGGACCTCCAGAACGGTAGCCGAGCGTGCTGACCATTACACTACGGAGGCAGACAGAATTATTATATATACTGGCAAATATCTTAAGTACTGATAAATATTATACAATGCCAAAAACTTACTTTTTGTGCAAATGATAAAACGAAAAACACAAAGGCGAACCGGAAAATCGTATGTTTTATGCAATTTTAGAAATTTACCTTAATTGTCGAAGCTTTCACATGTGAGTAAAAGGGTTTTTAGTAAAGAAATTTTAGAATATATTGCACAATTTTTTGCTCATAACTCTTTGCTTATTTTTTTTAGGCTGTAAGCTTTAAAGAAATTTATTTATTTTTTATCATATTGTAACATTAATAAATATGTCAAAAATGTTTGTAGCGTTATATGATGAGAAATTTATTTTGTAAATACAATTTAATATTTACACGACTTTGTATCAAACTGAACTACTAGGTACTTCTTTGGATTAGCTATTTATGAAATATTTTACTTATTAGTATCTGGTATTTTATAAATTTTGATTTTATACAATATTCAATACACACACCTAATAATTATGTCATACTGGTAAATTGTTTTAAATCATTGTGTATTAAGTCATAGTTTACTGGATAAATATCAAATAAATTTAGTAAAATAGACTTTCGTATAACTTTAATATAAATAATTGGTAAAACTTTCCCATTGATTTGATATAATAATGTGTAAGGTAAAAGCGTTCGTTTGTTCTTACTACCCTTTCAAAATATATTTGTAAAACTATATTGATTAACTGCGAATGAAATATCCGGCAAAAGTTTCTGAAATTCATAATTGAAAACTCCGTAATTACTTCTTTACACTCTCGACTAAATTAATTAGTTTATATATTCGTCGATATCTTTAAAAGTCAAGTAGAAAAATGAACCTTTAGATATTTTTAATTTATTGTCTGTAAATAATCGTTATACCTGTATTTATCACTTTTTTATAGATTTTTGGTAACACCCTGTTTTGGTATTTTTGCATGCCTGAGAATTCAAAATACATCCAACGTAAACCAACCCATAAGGAGACAATAATTATTTGCTCATTGTCGAGTAATTAATTTCTTTGTCTATGTCAATTCAACATGGTAATACTGAATGGGCAAATGAAATCAGTTTTCCATAACCGTTTTTTTAGTTTTAATAATTTTTCGGGGTGGTTTAATACACCAATTTTCTTCCCTTCTTTTATAATACTACTACCGTTGACATGTAGACATTCCACCAGGTATCTAGGTCCTTAGACAGTTTAAAAAGTATACAGAACGAAACAAAACACAGTTGTGTTGTTAACTATCTACACATTTTTTTGTATTTGAAGAAGGATCAATGAATCGAACAATAATTATAGTTAGTAGAGGATTATTTCGCTTGACTATTTCTTTTCAATTTAAATCCTGAATGTAACAAATCCCTGATCGCTTAGGAATTATTTCGTCAATTCTTTTTTACTAATCTGTGTGTATGTATGTATCCACATTTCATAGTTACATTTAAGACAAAAGCAATTTTAACTGTCCACGTTATAATATGATTTAATTAATTCTGATCGAATACTTTCCTTAATTTCAGTTAGTTGTTGTTATTCTTTTTTCTTCACTTATTAAAAAAAGTTAAAACGAATTTTATTTTTAATTGCCAAAATCTCTTGCAAATGAGTGGAAGTTTTGAAAAAATTACTGTTGTGAAAAGAGTATGTTACTGGTTAAGTAATTGCATAAAATGGATTTGTGTTTTGTACTGATATTTATTTGTCAAACAACGATACAGTTTTTTCGACAAAAACCATGTGTCGTCTCTTTAACGCCTGCATCCTTACAGTGACCAGTGAGCGATGAAATCCAGCCACTGTTCAAGTAAAATAAAAGTGGAAAAAACTACAAAGTTTTTTGTTTTATTATGCATAGCTAATATATAATTACATTAAAAAAAACTAGTACAGTGGATGCCACTGAAAGCATTTTATTGCACGCATTCCTTTTACTTTTAAGATTGAAATGAATTAATTGCTCGGCAAGACTTGAGTTAGCTGCAGAGTATGATAATATATTTCGGATTTCACTTTCGGAGTCATGCGAGCGAAGAAATCACCTCGCTCGCATTTCAAGGTAAATGAAATCATTACGTCTGCATTCACTTAGCCGGAATTGAATTCGGCACATCCGCGTCCGGACTCTTTTTCACGAAGGCAGGTATCGAATCCTACCCTTGTTTAACCTATCGGCATACCAGCCGCCATACCATGGCGGCTAAGAATATTTTACATTCGCATATCAGCTGCGGTTAAAGCCACATCTCCATCCGTGGTTAGTTCATATTATAAAGATACTTTTATGTTATGTCTTATTTCTAAAAATAAGTAAAGAAAATTTTAAGTAATGCATTATTTCATATTATTTTTACACAAATTTACTAATGCCACTTGACTAAGATGTCCCTGTATGGAAAGAACTATTATTTTGATTAAAATATCAACTAAAATAGTTAAAATTAAAAACTTTACATCCCAGGCGTAATGTTTTTCCAGACTTATTTTTGAAAGTTTTCTTGTCAATTCATCATATTTTTGATCTAGACACTCGATAATTACCCGATAATTATTAAAATACGTGCGTAATAATTCAAGGAACCGTATTTATTGAAAAAACTGTAGAAGTTTCATGTGACAGTTTATTTTTATAACTCGATTGTATTTGAATGCCATTGACACTTCAAAAGTATGAGACGCACGTAAGCGTTATGATTTGTATGATTTGTTTAGAGCGTGTCACGTTTTTTGGCATTTAAAGATTATTTTTATATTTACTCTCGTTTTATAAGGTGCAAAATATTAGCTCGTCATTGTTTGACATACCATGTCACCTCACCTCAGGACAGGGCAACTATTTCACTTTCGGGGATACATTCAATAAGTAAATTTATGAAGGTCCTCACCAAAACGTTACATTTCCATTATAAATGATTTTAAGTAATCAGGAATTCTAGCTTGTAAAATTGTTACGTTTCGGTGCGATTTAATGATTTTTTATTAGTTTAACACAGGATTGGTTACGTTTTATGGCAACTTTTATTAAGATTTCGATAGAATACAGCAAACAGAACAGATTTGCATTTAAGGAATTTTTCGTGCAATATTGGAAATGCAACTTTTTGGTGAGGACCTCTACAACCTTTATAAACGTATTTAAAAAAAATACTGATATGCGGATGGGTTAATCGACGTGAAATGGTACAAAGGACATGGGTATCGCAAGGGTAGCGACAGCACTAACCTTTGCACTAATGACCCATATCTTCTGTCGGATTCCCTCTCGCCCAATCAGTGTAGCGACGGTGGATTTCCCACCGAGTAGTAAGTCTTATTTTTTCTACCCTTACATTTTTTCTCCTCTCTTTATACCTGTATTTACATTACATTAGCGTCATTCTTTCCCCGCGCTACGTGATCGCAATGCCCGAGCGCACGTCTCTGCCGTTCATTGCTCAATTCTTACGGATGCTCCATTTTGATTGCTGGAAGGCTCTTTGGGGATTACGTATTAGGGCGTATTTAGTTGGCTTATAAAGCTAGGTGTAATTTCGATCCGCTCCCTTAATCTCTTGTGTTCAAAGCGAGGGATGATCAGATTTATAAATTGACGAAAATATTTTAAAAAAAGATTATAATTTAAACGATGAAATAGCTGGTCTAATTGTAAGCTTCATAAAAAAATGTATATCATGTTTTGCTTTACAAACTGATGTCTGAAAAATGGTTTTCAATTTTGAAGATATTAAGATGCCTATTTATTATACCCGTTTATTGTTTTTTATATTTTGCAATGTATTAGTTTTGGTTATTTAAAAAAATCTTTTTTGTAACTTTATTATTTGTGTTCCAGTCTTGTTAACCTTAATTCCATGTCCCAAAATGAAAATTGAAAAATAAATAAATAAAAAAAGAAGCTTATAATGTGATCAGTTTTATGATCAAGGATTTGGATTCATTCGAAATATTTAAAAAAAGTTATTCCTTACCTCTAGAAAAATGTCACACAGTTTGTGAATTGGGTACGTATATGTATATAAAAAAAGAAGCGGCATATGTTAAAGCGCTCTAACCTTTTCAATAATCTTTTTTTTGCTCACATTCACCACAGACGTGTGGTTTGCGAATGATAAAATTCAAATATTATACTATCTCTGAATAAATTTATTTACGTTTATATGACATTTATGTTTCTTTATACGAATGTTTGAGGTGAAGTGTACAAGCCTCTAATGTTTTTCTGGACATTTTGATTAATTGACACTAATTGGACGACCTTAACTAACTTGACCTAGCTTAAGCTAACCGGTTTGTTTGTTAGACAAAAATTAAAAAAAAATAATATCCCTTTTTTTTAATTTAGCGAAAAATAAATGAAAAACATGTCTAAATTAGCTCACTAGACTATGCATTATGTCTGGAATAAGTAATACTTTCTTTTTAATTTGTCATTTTGTTGTATATCATTGAACTCTATTTTATTTTCCGGACATTACAATAGTGGTTAATTATTTTCATTACCCGTAATATATTCGAGTATGTTTCATAAAATACAATAAAAATATGACCGTTATAAAAATGATTAATTGTAATAAAAGTACGACTAAAGTTTGATAAAATAAATAAGACAACAAAAAAATAAAGTAAGAATAGTAAAGTTAAATAATAAAACACTAATAATAAATAAATTATAAAAACTGCTACATGAATTTTAAAAAAAAAATCAGAAGATAAACACGAAATTTAATTTAAAGAAACTGTATAAATATTACGTATAATTGATTTTAAATGTAAAGTTTGTCTGATAATGCATATAAAATGGTATGTTTTATAAATTGCTACATGAAAATAACAAAAAAAAAATTGTGTAAACCCAGTGTAAAAATGCAAGCAGTCTTGAATTTAATACGTTTCTCACAACAAAATTGGAAATCGGAATATAACTATAAAATATATGCCAGCATAAATGATATCCCTTTAAAATGATCCGTTTTGTTATATTTTCCACGTGTTCCTATGTTTTCATGGGCCGGAGGGGAGGCGCTGTGCAATAATGTGAAAATCTGTTTAAAAGTTATGGCGAAACCCTCGTCAAGTCGTCAAGTGGACTCGAATAATGTGCATTCCATTTGATAACACGTGTTTGCTATTTCCCTCTTTTTCATGCCGGCCTCTCTTTAAACACCGGTCGGTGTAACTTTTTTCGGTGACTTTATTTCGAAATCATTTCCGAACCCTTATTTGACGGTCTTTTTATCAAAAGGTTTGATGCCGTGAATCCGATAAACGTTTGTTCGAAATGCCGTTTTCGCTTTTGAATATAATGTTTTATTTTATTTGCTAACTGGATTTTCGTTTAAATAAAACGCCTCGCATTTTCAACCTTATTGTAAAAATGAAGGTTTGAATGAGTTATATGAATGGAAAACTCATTTGAACTTCTCATATGCCCTCGGCGTGGATAATTCCAGTAGGTATTATTGTTATTTGTAATAATGTGTATGACGAAATAAATATGATCAAAATGAGCTTTTTCTACTCCAGTCTTAAAAGAATGTTCTTAAATGAACAAGTATTTGGACACACTCAAAATGTTGTAAATAAATTATCCGTTCAAATTGTAAGCTTAAATAATAAAAATGAAAATGTTTTTTTTAACGTTTCTCATGTGTGTGATTATAATCCAGGATTCGGACTTCATATACTAGTAAAAGAGTTTCTGCTCAATAAAAAGCTTCTTTTCATCTCACCTATAAATGTTTCTAGTGAAGTTCTAGTGATTCAAGAAAAATGTTTCAAAATTGGTTCATAAATAAAGATTTTCCAAGCATTTAAGTAGTATGGTTGTCAATAATGGGCAGAATTGGTGAATGTTACACGTGTGTAAAGTGATCACCAGCCTATGACGGTCGTCAGCCCCGTAAATGCCTAGACTTCCATATTCTTCTTCATCTTTGATGAGATGTCAAAAAATAATATGAAAATAACTCCTGTAATTGGAGATAATCCAGATTTTGTGAACAAGTATTTGGACACACTCAAAATGTTGTATATCAATATATGCAACGTGCGTGCGTGGAAATTGCAAAATTAACCCTAGCAGACCATATATAGTTACTTTTTTAAAACATATTTAAAGTTCAATCGCGAAGTTATTTGAAACAAAACTTTAATTTTATGGTCGGGTTATGCTCTTATAGGTAAAATTTTTGCCGTTGTTTATAATATTTATTAGTTGTCTAAGAAAATTCCACTTGCCTTTTTTTACAAGAATATATACTTTATTCAGTTTATATATCTTAAAAATGATAATGAATGTGTATAGTAAATAATTAATGAATACGGTTGATCCCTAGCAATGAAATAGATACAATATATTCAATATCTTATATCAATCAAGATTTGTCACATAGTTTGAAATTAGCATTGCGAACTCTGAGTCTTAAGTTTTGTGTTCAAACCCACTGTACCATAAGTTCAAAACTGTTTTTAATAATGGGCTACTTAGGCTTACAAAAATGTGTGTATAAAAAAACAGAATTAAATAAAAAATAAATCCTTTTTTGAAATCACAAATTTTGATGTGATCGTTTTAAATAAGGGATATACTTGTTATGTAAAATTGTGCGTAAAAAAGGAGAAAACATGGCGAATCTGTGCACAAATAGTGTTGGTTGTATTTTTCAATTTGATCCGGGTCTTAAAGGGTTAATTAAGACCCCCGCAGATTCCATGTCACGGAAATGAGTAGGTAGGTACTGTTACAAGAATCGGTACTAAGTAATATAATGCATCCAGCACAATGCTAATTTAGTATGGTGCGGCATTATGGTACATGGCACTCACGAATGTTCTTGAACACGATGCAAAAATTATTCCGAGTTTATTTCATTATTAATCATAAAAGTCTATGCATACATTTTGACATCTCAACATAGATTACGTGTTTACAGGGCTTACGACCTGTCAAAGGCTGGTTTGAGCAATCATTTTATACACATGTAAAATAAATCTATTACAAATGATTGGCAACCACACTACTGATATTTTTGGAATTCATACATATAACATTTAATTCTCACGTCATTTTATGTGTGAGCTTGCTACAGCATCTATGAATGATTTAAGTTAGATTTTATTTAGCAGAGATTCTTTTGATTAAATAAGTTTATCTTTGAAATTAATATATGCTTTTTAAAAGAAAAGAGTTATTGAAAGGCAAGGAGTATTAAATTAATGATAAAAATATTTTTAAAAATCTATTAAAAAAAAAAGAAGAGAATCCTGTAAAATATATTTTCTATTTTTTTGCGTCGAGGTACGTCTGGCCCCTTGCGCGTCCGATCACTTGGTGAATTGGATGTTTGCGAGTTCCCCTTAACTCCTGATTGGCGGCCATACTAACTGCGTACGGTAATAGAACTACGTTCTACAAGAAATAATGTTTTAGATCGGTTTTTACGGGTAGGGCTTTTTTTGTTGTCATGTTAATGTAATTGAAATCGTCTTGTTAATTTGTCGTTTATTTTATTCGTATTGCGAATCAGGTCACTAGGTCACATTTTATTCCGAGGATTAAAAACATTAATGTTTTCGTCATGTTTTTTTTCATAAAGTTTCTGTTCGACCTTTGTTTAGTCTCTGCCGTAGCAGTAGTCGACAATCAGCGGACTTCGTGCGTCAAGCTAGTACATCGTTTGAATAAATCCACCATGATTTCTATAGTAAAAGGTTAATAACATACAAATGATCACGTCCCTTCCTCGCAGGGGTAGGCAAAAAGATAAGAATGCCACACCACTCTTTCTTTGAAAACAACCCTCGCCTCTTCCACATTCACGAATCTCCTCACACACCCCCGCTGATTATTCCTACTCCTGACCTGAACACTTTCAAGTATATGAAATAATTGATCATGTCAAATTTTCCTCGTTCTTCCACTGCTCCTATTTTCAACTGCATTCGCCTCACGTATTTCATTAGCATTTATCATATGTAGTTCAAATACTACAGCGTTTACGTCCGGTTTTTTATTCTACACATCGAGCTTATTCATTTGATAATATATTCAATAAATAAACGATCTTTTTGATGTGTGAAATACGAAATGAATAAAAATTAGCTGATCATTTATTAAAAAATGTAATAAAAAAAAACCCTTATCCGCACCCCAATGGTGCATAGGGCACTGCGTCATATAAACGCAGTGTTATCTTGATGGTTACACATGAAGGAAAGGTGATCAGCCCTCCGCTTCAGGTACCAGTCCAGGGTAATATTGAATAAATATGACAGTGAAAAAATCACTTATATTTATTTTACCCCCCTTGGGAATCGAACCCGGGACCTCCAGAACGGTAGCCGAGCGTGCTGACCATTACACTACGGAGGCGGACGGAAAAAATAAAAGTAATTATTTTACTCGTCACTTTCTCGCTGAGGGGATAGAACGCCTCACCACCCCTGTCTTTTTGCGAAAATTCTTCGCCTCTATCACATTTACGCATCTCATCACATATACCCGATGATGATTCTTACTCCTGACCCACTCCTTTTAATTAATATAAGTACATATATTATCATGCCGGGTTTTCCTCGGTCTTCCTTTTTTCTATTTCTAGTACGATCGCCTCATAAATTTTATTCCCCGTTTTTTATTCACTCATTCGTTTTTTTACTTTATTTTTATAAATTGAATGTAATGGAAAAAGTTTAAGTTTACTTTACGAACTCAATGTACCGAAATAATTGAAATCTCTGAAGAGTCATATTTTTTTCCCTTTGAGTTACATTATTTTTTATCTAGGGGCAAATCGCGGATTCGAATCGAAGATTTTACTGTACTAATAAATCAACCAAGGCAGTGCTCGCGTTCTCGTTTCCGTCGAAGCCTTTCTTTATGAAAGGCCATAAACTAAAATGCACCGTTCACGAACCCTTTCAATCCACGCGAGGAGCCTTCAACTTTTACACCCTCCTGTTTATGGGTGTGGTTAAAAATAAGGCATATCAATTGTCTGATTTGAAAGGAATACACATTTCAATTTTTGCATCCATTGCTTTCGAATTTAGTGTCATTTTTTTATGCGAGCTTTCTATATTGTCGGGTTGAGGTCCCGTGGTTAGTGTCGCAGACTCTTATGTCAGAGTTTCTTGATTCGAACCCACTCTACCACAATTTGATACCTATCTCTAATAATGAGCCGCTAAGGCTCACAGAAATAGTATGAAATTGAAATATTTGTTAAATATTTCTCATTTAAAAAAATAAAATAAAAAATATAATATGATGTTTTAAACCAGAAATATATTTAAACAACATTTTTGGTATGTCCAAATACTTATTCACAAATCTTAGTGTTTCAACTAAGGAGTTATATTACATTTTTAGGATGTCAACATATATGAAGAAGAATATGGATATCTGGGGATTTACAGGAAATTTTCGAAAATAAAATTTGAGTAGTACGTTCACCTCAGATCAGAGCCTCACATTCGTAAGACGAGAGTCACCAAGTTCGTGGCAATTAATCTTTAAGAAAAAAACGTTAAATATGCGATATTTCTTAATTATAATTGAACTTTATGTTATTTTATTTATTGTTTCGGCATTAACTTTGTGGTAAGACATGTTACAATAATTAAAGAAAACACTTCGTTTTTTACCACTTGAGTTTTATTATAGACTACATGTTTCAGAAGTTAAACTTCCATCATTCAGGTCTGTATATTAGTTATTATACAGACCTGAATGATGGAAGTTTAACTTCTGAAACATGTCGCTCACTCCTTTCAAGAACGTCATAAATCAAAAAACTTGATTTTTCAGGAGAACGTTTTTAAAGTTTAAAAATATAATACAATTTATTATAAATCATTATCAAGCCACTTGTTAAACTTTTTACTGTTCAACAGATCTTTTTAGGTGAAACCTTAAGGTTATTTCTCCATTTAAAAAATATTAAGTTTATTTAAAAAAATAATTAAACAATACCTTTTGTTCAAAATACAAAAACAACACTTTCTGCCCTGTAGCGGGTAAATATTAAGTTAAAATATGCCTCTTTTGCTGGGATATAGTACATTTTTTAGGCATTCTGAAAACATGCACAACTGATAATTGACGATTTTTGATTTATGACGTTCTTGAAAGGAGTGCGCGATGTAGTCTTTAATAAAACTCAAGTGGTAAAAAACGAAGTGTTTTCTTTAATTATTGAAATTTATGTTAATGTATTTTTACACTTCATGTTTATGTTTCACATGTCTAATTGAATTGACGTTATCAAACCTCTAGGGGAGCCGCTTTTAAAACATTCGATTTCGAAGGGTTAAGTGCGTTTTAGACTGCTGACGCTATGGCGAATGAACGCGTCATGTATCGGGTCTATTCTGGATTCAATCTATGCCCAAAAAATAGACTGAGTAATTCGAAAAATAATTCGAAATAGTAAAGTACGTTTTCCTTATTGTGAAGTGGAGAAGTTTTTATTATTTTTATCTTTTGTATAATATGCACGGTTTGTAATTTTAGAAACAAAATATTTATCACAATTTAACCTTCATTTAGCGCGATGTCATCATAACATCCGCCGAAAGATTTTTAAAGTATACTTTAAATTTATGAAACTATTGATCATTTAAATTATTTGTGAAAAAGCATATTTCTTTTGTTTTTAATATTACAATGCATAAACTGAATTTTCAGTGCTTTTTCAAATAAACGTCCTTTTAACTATGTGAAAACCGTTACTTATATTATAAAAATTCCGTTGTCTCAATGTAAAGTCTCGTTATTTTGTATATTAGTTTACTTTGGTTGACATTCTTCGAGAGGATTTTTTATTATTATTTTAGGTATATCCCTACGCGACATTCAGTCTGTAGCTATATAAACTTTATAAAATAAAACAACTTTGTTTTAACCACTTGTTTATTGGTACACTTTATCCAACCGGTTTCGACAAGATCCTTGTCATCATCAGGGTTTATGTACTAAATTCTAAATAAGTATGAGTATGAACTATGAGTATTTCAATGTTTTAGAATTTAGTACATAAACCCTGATGATAACAAGGTTCTTGTCGAAACCGGTTGAATAAAGTGTACAAATAAAAAAGTAGTTAAAACAAAGTTGTTTTATTTTATAAAGTTTATAAAATGTGCCACAAAGTATCTGCGAAAAATATTCAAGAAATGTAGATATACTTTAAACTTTTTTTTCTTCCTTTTCCTTCTTATAGATCTTCGGATCTGTCTATTTCGTTATTCGTATCTTGTGACGTGGACTGCCAGCTGTCATGCCATCGCTTTGGAGGTCTTCCAGGTGATCTTCTTCTGTCTGGGTTCTCTTAAAGAGCAATTCGAGCCAGTATTTTTATAGCATTAAATTGACACGACACCCAGATATTACAGCTGCTTTGTTGACCTGTCTTTGAGTCTCATTAAAGATGTTGCTAGTGCTACTGATGTCAACTCCTAGATACTTGAACTCCATTATCTGCTCAATAATTTGATTTTCCACAACTTGTTTACATCTTACTGGGCTTCTACACATTGTGAGACTTTTTGTTTTCTCTATGGTTATCATTATATTATATGTAGGGGAAGACGGGGTTATATGCAACACTTTCAATATATGTAATTTTTATTTCGAAAGATAGAAGACATTTTTCAATACACAAATGACAAGTAAACATTAAGGAATAAAGTACAAACAGCAAGGCTAGCATAATCACGGGAAAAATATAAATTTTAAAATTTATGTTAAGATGGAGAATTGTTGCAATTTGCCCCATTATGGGGGCAAAATGCAACACCTCTGAGGCAAATTGCAATATTTAATGACTTTATCGATACATTTTTTTTATTTCTATAAGTTTGATAAAATGTCAAGCATTATTTTTATGAGAATAAGAATCATTCTTCTTTCTAAGATTATAATTCTTTGAATCATTAACTGACACGGTTAATTTCTATGGTCGATCTTGATACCTTCGTTTTTCTATGGTCGAATTGGCTTCCGCGACTAAACGAAGGTTAAAACTGCTTTCCAATGGCAATTCGAGGATTACAAATCTGACTATTAAATTGTTAAAACACTTTAGTTACAGCGCGTATTCAAATTGTAATATTTACCTGGCCGGATCGGTATCGCGAACGATCTACAGTTTCACGAGTTTCGTTCGGCGATCGGTCGAGAAAGTAAAAATGGCGACGGAAATTACCGAACAATGGAGTCGGAAAAGGCAACATTTGAATATTCAACAAAGCGGCGAGCCGAGCAGAAAGTAATGTTATTTCTGTATTTGACACAGATTGTTCCGAGAAAATATTCCGAAGAGAAAAAATTCGAACCTTGCTCGGAAATGAAATGAAATTATATAAATATATGATGAAAAGAATAACTGCCTGTGTAGCGATTTGAATGAAACATTTCAGTTGTCTGCGTAAAAGTTAAACGCCCATCAGTAGTAGAGTTGTACTATTTCTGTGATGTCAACTGCCAGTTAACGTTCACTGAATATTTAACGAACGGAGTAAGGTTATGTGGTACTCTATAGGTGATCGTTTATTTCTAAAGTAGATTAGAAACTTTTACCTATTCTTAGCGTTTATTAAACGTGAGTAAATCAAATATGATCCGAATTTATTTGTTGTCGATTTTTCAATAATTTTAAATAGTTTTCTTATTACTGAGCATATATTTTCCATATGAATTGGACATTTTTTGACGCCATCGACGTAAAAAAAGAGCAACTGCATGATCAATTACGAAAAGATTTTCTTAACAGTAGCCCAATTGAGTATTATCATAAAATACAAAATTCGTTTTATTTTTCTAATAAAATAAAAAAAGGAAAAAAAAAGACCTTTATACCATGAAATAAATATATATTTTTTTGAGTGTAGTCCCTCTCCAAGCACAAGAGCGTGATCTCTTTTTTGGAGAGGCACAAAGAAACTTAAGTTTGCCATATGTATAAATGTACAGAAATTGTATTAGAAAATGTAAATGTATTAAACAAATAAATAAAAAATAATTTTATGAGGCGAATGTAAATAAAATGTGGAAAAGGGAGCAGAGAAAGACCGAAAAAAACATGGCACGATCTGGTATGCCAAATACTTGAAAGTGGTCAGGTTAAGAGTCGTAACAATCGGCGGGTATGTATGAGGAGATGCATGAACGTGGAAGAGGCGAAAAATGTTTGCAAAGACAGGGTGGTGTGGCGTTCTATTCTCTCTGCCTACCCCTGTGGAGAAGCGGCGTGATGGTTGTTTTTTTTTTAAATAAAAAATAGTAAAATGGCAATAGATGAAAAAATTGTCTTTACCACGAAGTTTGATCTTTCATTTCCGTTTGAGCTCCCAGCCCAGGGTTAATACCGTAAGATATTGTATTAAATGTCGGATGTTCCGCGTACTGCGTTTGCTTTGCGTATCATCGAGAGATGATCGATTGCTTAGTCGGCTGAATGAAATCGTTCCGATGACAGTGCTTATTGCTGTATTCATCAGGAGATGCAAATTCTTCCATATCGGTGCGTGGATGCATTGTGTTCAAAGTGCCATCCATCATAGAGTGCAACGGTGCACTATGACATCATTTGCATAGCAAGTGCTCGTACTTGTACATAAAACACACATAATGTGCATTTGAATTTTTATTATTATGTTACACGTGTTTTTTTTGTAGTTTTTTTTACAAAACATCATTAGAAAAACGTTTGTAGGAAAAACATCGCAATTATTCCTCTCTTTTTAATTCGATTTATCATCTTCTTATTCATTTTCCTGGCTCCATCCCAACTTATCGTCTTTGAAAACCATTGGGATCAGCTCTTCTCGCCCTCAAGTTGTAGGTTCCTCTATGATTTATAACGTAACCTAGGCCATGCCTTTGAATCATGTTATCTTTCTGTAGCATCCATGAATTTTTTAGTCTTCCTCTAGACGCCTTTCGAGGAAGATCCATGGCAATCGCCTGGTGTACAACAGGTTCTCCATGTCCTATGTGCCTATACCATCTTAATTGCCATTCCTCTACGTTACTGTTGATGTCTGTTACACCAAGGTTTCCACAAATGCGTGAACTCTTTATTTTGTATCTAAGGGACACTCCAGCTGACCACTAAGCATTCGCATTACACCAGTATGTTGTTGTCTAGAGTAGGTGTTATTATACATCGTCCAGCATTCGGGGCTATCAAAATTTAGCGCAGATTATTATCATATTTTATAAATAAACACTTTAATTAAAACAAGAAATTGATTTTCACATTGCTTTTGGACTGAGAAAAAAAACGAAATTGCTGATAAAAAATGAATGATAAAACACAATAATTTTTACAAACAAAACTAATAAAAGTCATTTCATGTTGAGATGTTTTCTTAGTACTAGCGTTGGGGAATCACATCTCAAGTTAGAACGTCAGGGACACGCGTTATGCAGTCAGGGCAAATTCTAAGTGAAGATTATTAACGTGCTAAGTGTAAACAATAGTTCTCATCAGCGACAGAGAATACAGGAAATGATATATTTGTAGAACAATGCGATAGAGCCATATCTGTAATGTGGAAAATCGGGCTGAAAAATTTGTGCTGCCAAAAAGGTATTTAACAGCTGTCAACTAACTGACTAACTAACACACCGATTCCCCGCAAGGGTAGGCATTGAAAGCTCTCACAACCGTATTCCCTGATGTGATTGAAAATCATCTAGGCTTTCTGAAAGACCTTCCTTATAAAGCATTTTTTTTTAATGAACTAAATTGCGAAAATTATGAAAAAATGTAAAAGAAAATTAGTTATACAGGTGGCACAAAATTAATAACCCTATAAGAAGATGTTATAATTTTTGGAAATGGCATCGTACGTCAATCATATTTGACATTTGTTAACTAAACATATGCAGTATACAAACAGATTGATAAAACGGGCACAAATGTGTATCAACACTGGCGGCAGTCAGTTGAAGGATATGATCTTTTCCACTTCTAAAGATCCAAATAAAGATTCCCATTACTCTTTTTTTATTTAGTATAAAAGTTATTCGAGAACAAAATTGGATTATTTTGCACCACCTTAAATCTGTTTGTATACTCCAGCTGTATAGTTTACAAATGTCAAATATTATTTACGTACGACGCCATTTGCAAAAAAATATAACATCTTATGATAGAATGATTAATTTTGTGCAACCATGTAGTAAAAATCTAGTTATTGTTTTATTATATTAACGATAAATTCACTATTGCGTCGATATCATCCAGTCCCTTATGCACCACTAGGTGGGTATAAGAGTTGGAAGAAGAATATTGTTATTGTGCATTATGAAAACGTTTAAAGTACTCGTATTCTATATAGCACAGAGTCATTTGATATAAATTGTCTCCACACGCTTGGTTGGTGTAATAACGCACATACTTATGTTATTACATACGTTGGTACCAACATTAGCAAGTGCGTGCATACGCTGATGACAATTCAAATAGCAAAGCAACCTATATTTACACAATATTATGTCCAGTGTTGTAATAGCCGCGAACGTTATGTCAAGTCACCAGCCTTTTGTTAATAGCACTATTGTTCTAGAAACGTCAAACGTTTCACTGTTTGAGTAGGTACTCGTTTTCTGAAGTTCAATTTTCAGTTTGAAAATAACCCGTCACTTGTCCATATATAGTTTCGTTATTTTTGGCGTTTTAGTATCATTCTAGAGTATTAGTTCGCTCGCAATTAGGTCAATTAGTAACCATCGTGTTAAGTGCCTGGATCATGACGTAGTCGATTTTTTCGTCTCATTGGACAGGGATAAAGTTAAGAGGGAGTAAACGGAAATTAATAGTATTTTATAATATCAAGTTTAATACGAATGACTCTTTTATTACGCTTTTCAGATTGTACTTAATCGCGGTAGTAGAACATTAATTTATATTATTTTGAGAAATAAAAAGACTTTGTTTTTTGATCCACTCACATTTTTACTAACAACCAACTAGTTTCGGCAACAACCTGTTGCCCTCTTCAGGGTTTATTTATGACGAAACTAGTTGGTTGTTAGTAAAAATGTGAGTGGATCAAAAAACAAAGTCTTTTTATTTCTCAAAATAATATATCGCTATGATCCACAAAGTTAATGCTTTCAATATTAAAAAAAAAAAAAATGAACATTACTTTATTCAATAATAACAAAAAAATCCGTTACAATAATATTATTGTTCTAATTGCTCTTGTATTGGCATTTTTTTTGATATCTTAATATATGTGAGATATTTACAACATTTTGAGTGTGTCCAAATACTTGTTCACAAAATTAGTCTGGGAATTTACAGGGCTTACGATCATTCACCGTATCATTCACCAATATGTTGGCATTATAACATACACCGCTATGTTGGCATTATGTATATTATGAAACAAGAAGTTCACAGTTTTTTTGCCACTTTTATTTTATTTAACCATTGATATATTTAAAAATATATGAAAAAAAATACAATAAGGTTATTAATATTTGAGGTTTGTTAATGTTTAAAGTATGAAGAAAGTTGAAAATGATAACGATGTGTTTTTAATTCTAGTACCCTAATGAAATTTGATTCACGCCAATTTCAATATGAGCAATAAAAAATATATATATATAATTTTGTAAAGTAAATATATCGAAGGTAAGTAATGAGTTTTTTTGGTAAAATTAATATCCACATACGACGTTATAGTTACTCTTAGTATAATAATAACGATATCACTTACAGTATTCATGTTTTACGTCAATTTATTGCGTCATCGACGTAATGACCAACAAGATAACCTATCTTTCTATCAAATTAGTCAATTTTATTCTTGTTCTTGTTTGACACTATCTGTGAAAGGGTTGAATAATCGACGATGTTCGATATTTTGTCACCTTTACATTGTAACGAAATGTCGACAGATAACGGTATTTCGTACATCGGCCATGCCTACCGGTAGAGTTAAAAGTGGAGTTATGTAGTTTGTACCGCTCGATGCAGTGGTTTGGTAACGCTACAACCATTTTCATACAAAACTAGAGATGAGGCTTGTGCAATCGATATTTTATTTATTAATTTTTAAAAGTAACTTAAAAGAAGAATTATAATCATGAAAGTATGTATATGCATATAAATACTCGCAAATACAATTGACAAAGAAACTATTTTCATCATTTAAAAGTATAAATTTGGGTTTTTTTGATTTTGATACCACGGATTTTTTATTAACTATTTTTCCTAAAGTTTATCAGTATTATTTTATAAAATCATGGTAATGATAACAATAAAAAAGGACTAGTCTTTTAAAAATTTGTGTACAAAAATTTGGGTCTGGACTGAATTCGCATTCCGTAATAACTTTGTCCACTTCAATTAAAATGAACGACGATTCAATTAGTGAAGAGTATCGAGTAAAAATATCAAGTTACGATCTTTTTTATGATGTTTTAAAGTATTATACTTTCTCTTTGTTTTTGATATTGAACCCCATACGTCAACTGTTTATTATTATTACCTGTTGTCACGCATCGAATACTGAGGTAAAATAAATTTAAAATTCTTTTTTAATTTAAGTTTTACCTAGTAAATACCACTTTTTCTTAAAATCTGTTGTGACGCGTATGTATGAAATAATACACAATATAAATATATAAAAAAGAATAAATAAATTAAAATAAGAAACGGCTCCTACCCCCTCTCCAACGTTCAACATCTCAAGGACACAACTCCAAAATTGTGAATTAGCTTTACATACGGTGTTTGAAAATGATGCGAAATGCATCGAAACACGTGTCACAATAGATTTAAAGAAATAGTGATATTAAATTAGTAAAACTTCAATTAAAAGTGACCACCGAATTCGTTAATGAAAATTTAATATCTCTAACAGTCAAATGATGTTTCCAATCATTTACCCTATTTTTTAAGTATAAGCTTTATTTAGTGAATACCACTTTTTATTAATAGTGGTATTTACTTAGTAAAACTTAACACAGAAAATGACTGCAGAATCAATTTATGAAAAATTAATATCTTCCGGAATATGGGAATATTTTCGTGGAACGCCAATTATTTTGATATAAAATAAATTAATGATGTTTTCATGACGTTAAAAAATGTTCTCGGCTGGAAAGTGGTGCGAAGACAGAAAATATTATTGCGCGAGAATGTTCCCTATCAATCTTCCGCGCTAGGCGACGAGAGGGTCGCCCATTTTTGTACGATAACTCCATCAGACTTGAAATGTCACCCGACAAGATTTCCAGGTATCTAACCCTCTCGATCCCTCATCCCCATCCCCTTCGACTACATTATTATGATCTGGGGAGCGATAGAACCGCACGATTCATCACGCCCCGTTGTTTGGGAGTGTGAAGTGCGATAATGGATTCATGGTCGTTGGCTTCTTCGTCACATCGCTGAAGTGTTTAATACTATTTTCTGTTATACCTCACTTCGTCGCCTAGTATATCAGTCTTATGAAATTTCGTATTTTTGGCTCCATTCTGTTGTCCATTTAAAAAAATAAAAATATGTTGACATGTACTTAATTCAATATATCGTAGTCGTACAGGAGAGAGTGACCAACTACCAAAACGTAAAATGTTCAGGAGGGCCATTTAAGTCACTATTGCTTGGCAAGAAAATAAACACCTATGCAGTTAGTCATTTTTAACTAGTCAGTATATTAAACTTGCAAGTTTAAAATCCTTCGGGATTTTTTCAGGGCAATATTAAGCTAGTGATGCAATATTAAGCAAAAATGATCACGTTTTTGTAAAACAATGCACTTGGTCACTTTCTCCCGTATGACTACGATATCGAGTTTTTGAAAAATTCATGTTTTAAGTTTTCCGCGTTAGTAGTTAATAAAAATTATTGATAAACTAGTCGACAAAATAAAATTGAAAATATTTTGTTTTTCTGATCAATGTTTAACAAATATCTTCTTTTTCTTCTTCAAGAGCCCTTTGTCCTCCACAGCTGGATACAGGCCTCTTCCCCTTCTTACTATTTCCTCCGGTTGGTTGCTGCTTGCAGCCAGTTTCTCCCCCCACAGTGACTATGTCGTCGGACCATCTCTTTTGAGGTCTTCTGACGCCTCTTTTGTTCTCCCAAGGTCCTATTTACAAATATAATTTGAAATATTCACTACAATATTTATCGATTATACAAGTATTTTTCCTTTATTTTTCTTTACCTTTTTAACTGTAAATATACTTATACCTGTAAAAGCCACTTCACACTCAATTTGAGTGTTAAAAAAACAGTAAACTAATGAATTGTTGGGTAATACATCCAAAATTAAACAAGGTTTATTGGATTGAATTCTATTGTACATTTATTTATATATATATTTTAATACGTGACGCGTTTCGTCTTATTAAGACATTATCAAACACTAGAGTGTAAAATAAACCTTGTTTAATTTTGAATATATTACCCAACAATTCAATAAGGAATTCTACCATCTGTCTGCAGTTACAATAAATAAGTAAACTAATGATCTATTCTGATGTAGTAGAATAACTTCCTGTTTTCAAAGATATTAACTGACTGGTTACTGATTCGCTACTATGATATGTTCAAAATATATTCAACTGCGGTTGTTACTGCCTTATTTATACCATTTATGAAATTTAAAAATGTTCCAAGTCATCGGTTTTGAATTGACTCCATAGTCCCCATTAGGGTAACCCTTTTTCTATCGATTTTGATGAATATTTATTAATTTTATAAATAATACAACGTGCCGTCATTAGATCGTAAAGTTTATGAAATACGATGTGGTGTTTAACCTTTGTCACGCGAAGCGAGAATTTCCTATTTAAACTCACGCTATTTGTATTCCTATTTATTTGTTTGAAATGACAACCGTTTTCCCACGATACGCATTAAACCTAATTTGTTGATGAGCGTACGTCTATTAATCCGTTATTAAGTAGCTATTATTTTAATAATACCCAGCACGTAATCAATTTATCTAAAATATTTCGCAGCGTTCCATATCGATAATCAATGACGCAAATTTGGCCACAATATTTCACGTACGCAATTTATGGCTTTGCTTTTTACAACATTTATACGTTATTTCCATTCAAAATTTGCATTTTTTTTTATTTTATCGCGATAAAGCATTGCAATTTATAAATATTTAAAAAAATCCCTACGGCACGCAAGTATTTAAAAGTTAAACGATATAATTATTATTTTTGTTGATAAGCTTACGATAAAAATATTAGTTTGCCGAAATGTGTGTGGTGTTGTTTTAAAAAGCTTTTAAAATAATTTTCTTGATTTTCCCATGATATGGGGCTGAAATTTTATGAACGATAAAATTCGGCGGCGTGTATCGATCGGCGATCGAATGACTATCAGTTTATTCACAACACTATTAGCGTAACTGGATTGGATATAAAATATAAGCCGCGTATCTGACAGGAGGTCCTTTGTTCAGATTCGTGGCTCTAATTTCTATCGGGGAACACATGCGGTGACACAAAGAACTCGTATCACCACATTTTCACACAACGAAAAAAAGGCACTTTCAGTAGCTTTAATAGGGCTGAAAAGTGGAATCATGTAGGTTATTATGACGTTGTATATCGGTATTTGTATTTGAGTTCTTTGTTTGTTTTACTTCATCGTTTTAACTCGCAAATTTCATAAACATGGGCCAACTAATTTTGATATGCACATATTTAGGATAATGTTTTATGTACATTGGTAAGATTGTTGACATTGGCTCCTTTAATCTATTTTATATTTTTTCTAGGATCAAGACAGTATTAAAATATAATAAATAATTAACCATATGTTGCAGATTCTTTTAAAGTACATCATAGTCGTTCATTATACTTACCATTCATTCAATTAATTATCTATAACTAAGCACATTTTTTGTAATTAAATATACGTTTTAGAAACTAAAATTGCGTTGGCAACATCAATTTTAATTTTAATTTTACATAAAAAGAACAAAGAGGAAGTTAAAATACAAAAAAAAAAGTTAAAAACCATTAAAAGCCTTAAAAATTAACATTTATTTCATGATTATTTTAAGGTAATATTTACGTTAATTATGGTAAAAAAAATGTATAATTCATTTATTCTTCGGGGCTTTTCTTGGTATCATCAACGGAGATGAAATTTTAAAAATGAAAAATGAAATAATTTTTAAAATTTGAAAATTTGAAAAATGAAATACTGCACGAACGAACATTGCAGTATTTACATGAAATAAACGTAAAAATGTGCTCAATGAATTCCTATCGCTCTATCAATCATACCACTTATGTTGCAATCTTAATATTTCTCTGGATTATCACAAGATTATTTTTTACGAATTTGACCACTGTATGACCTGGCGACATCGATACTGCTGATGACTATGACCTCTAGAAACAAGAATGCGGTGCGCAGAGTTCGCATACAGACTCCCACCTAGCGTCTGCTTTATATCACTCTAACGCCATGCTTGATTTAAAATTAATATACTAAGAAAAAATGACATATTGAAAGCTGTCCCACCGCATTCCCAGATCTGATATAGAAGCATCTAGGTCTTCTGATAGACCTTCATCGCATCTCGGCCTGTTGGCTGGGATCAAAGAAAAAGGGACAAATTATTCAACAGATATGTGCTTGAGAAGTTCAACGCACTTTGTACTGAACACGAATTTATTAATATTGTCATTACAATGCTAAAGCCGCGTTCTCACAGCAGCGCTAAATGTGTCATTTTTCTTTGCATAATGGTCCGTCGCTTTGTAACACAAGGTCGAGAGATCAGAACTCGTTTTATTCGTATTTTTTGCTGTTACATCACCGAATCGTTCCGTGTACCTCTTTTGGTACCTCGATGAGGTTTTGAAACGATATTTTTTATTATATATATATATATATATATATATATATATATATATATATATATATATATATATATATATATATATATATATATTATATATATATATATATATATATATATATATTTATATATATATATATATATATATATATATATATATATATATATATATATATATATATATATATATATATATATATATTTATATATTTATATATATATATATATAAATATATATATATATATATATATATATATATATATATATATATATATATATATATATATTTTTTTTTTATTTATATATTTATATATATATATATATATATATATATATATATATATATATATATATATATATATATATATATATATATATATATATATATATACACCGCAGGACAAAAAAATTTACGAGTTTACTTGCTACCGCACGCCTTGACTTTACTGAACTCTTTTTCTAAGAAATCCTTTATCGATACCTCTTTCTTTTGTTCAATAAATTAAAGACACTTTGTGTCACCTTTCTACAATATTTACATTTTAAAATGTCTCAACAATTTTGTTTTACCCGCGTTTGAGGGAACATAACACAACAATCAAGGAAAGTGCAGAGCAAATGTCGATTGCGATAAAATCCAAAATAATCACACAGTCGCAACAAAACATATCTAATTGTAAAATATCTCGTTGAGTTGGGTATTCAGAAGGTGCAGTGAGGTTTTTATTAAAAAAATTCCATGAAACTGGATCCATAGAACGGAAAAAAGGAAGCGGATGGGGGCGCGCGACATCTGCCCGAGATGATCGCTTAATAAAAAAAATTGTTATGCGCGATCGATTTTTAACGGCACTTAAAATACACGCAGAGGTGCAGTCTACCAGCTAATCAACATTCTCCGTAAAAACAGTGTCCAGGCGGCTGTTGGAGCATGGTTTCCAAGCACGAAGTCCCGCAAAGAAACCATTACTGACGAACAAAATGCAGAAGGCTAGACTGGATTGGGCGAAGGAGCACCAGAATTGGACCTTGGAGGATTGGCAAAACGTTATTTTCTCCGATGAATCAAAATTCAACCTTTTTGGTCCAGACGGCAGAAAGATAGTTCGACGAAAACTTGGGGAAAGATACCATCCGTCGTGCGTCCCTCGAACCGTTAAACATTCACCCTACGTCATGATTTGGGGGTGCATGACAGCGTACGGTTTGGGACCTCTAAATTTTATACAGGGTACGATGAATGCCATCCAGTACAAAAAAGTGTTAAAAACCATCTTATTCCAACAATCGAGGACATTACGCAGTATACCGCCGACCCGATTTTTCAGGACGATTTGGCGCCGTGCCATAGAGCCCGCACTGTGAGTACAAATATTTATTTTTTAATGCACTTTGTAGACCACTTGATAAATAATTTATTGTTTTTCTTACAGATCATTGAATACAAGGATAAAATTGGCTTAAAATCGTTGACGTGGCCCGTGAATAGTCCTGATTTGAACCCGATAGAAAATTTATGGGCGATTATGAAAAAAAAATTTGGGAAAAAAAAAAAAAAAACATTGAGGAATTTAAAAAAAACTTGATTCAAGTTTAGGAAGAAGAAATAACATCAGAAATTTAAGATTTGCTTTACGCTTCGTTAAATAATAGAATTTTACATGTTATAAAAAATAAAGGTGAATTTACTAAGTATTAAATATTTTTAAATGTTATAAATATGTTTAAATGTAAAATACCTTAATTTAAAATAAAGCGATTAGAACCTTCTTCTTAAATATGAATTAAAAAATTACATGTCTTTTATTACTCCATCACAAACACTCAACCATAAATGAACCGTTATGGGTCTCTAAGGTTCGGATAATCTGATACCTGGTATATAATGGCAATTTCTAAGTACAATTCATGAGTAAGATCTTTCATTTTAACCTTGAAGTAACGAGTAGTCATCACATATGTTAAACAATACAAAAAAAACTAATTAAATATCAAGAATAATTCATTATGTGTCAATATTAGTTTTTTTGAGGACTCGTAAATTTTTTTGTCCAGGGGTGTATATATATATATATATATATATATATATATATATATATATATATATATATATATATATATATATATATATATAAATTGCTTGATGTATAAGGGTTTAAAAATGTATGATGAGATGCCTGAATGTATGAAGAATGAAAAATGTCTGAAAGAATTTAAAAATAAATGTCTAAGTTACTGTAAGGAAATGTAAATATATAAAAATGATGTAAATGTAGATAATAGTTTTTATTAGTTTTATTAATATAAGCTAACTTAAGAAATAAAAAATATATATATATATATATATACATATATATAAAAATATATATATATATATATATATATATATATATATATATACATGCACTCCTCTATGGCTTCGAATACTGGGCAATGTATAAAACCTACACTAAACAACTGCGAACTGCTGAAATGAGAATGCTTTGATGGTCAGCTGGAGTGTCCCTTAGAGACAAAATAAAGAGTTCATACATTCGTGGAAGCCTAGGTGTAATAAACGTCAATAGTAAGGTACAGAGAAGGCAATTGAGATGGTATGGGCAAATAAGATGCAGAGTACCTGAACATATTTTGAATCAAGCAATCGCTATGGATCTTCCGCTATCGCTAGACATCTAAAGGAAGATCAAAAAAATCATGTATGAAGACAACATGATTTGAAGGCATGGCCTTGGTGATGTTGTTCATGACAGAAGCACCCAGTCTACAAAGATGATAAATTGGGATGGAGCTAGGAAGAAGAATATATTTGAAAATCATTAATTCGTTTGAAAATGCTACAACTAGGCAAAACAATTGTCACATTAATTTTTATGTGTTTTTTAACAATAAAATACAACTCAGTAGACTCAAAAAAACTGTGTTTGATTTAACAATTAATCCATTGATATTTCTCATTGTTGACGAACGGATTGCAAAGATCAATACAAACATATAAACTTCGAATGTAGCGAGTGTCTAGATTTCAACATTAAAATTCGTTGAATAATCGATAAACCTTAAAAGACATGCTAATATTTATAAATATTTATGACGATTACAATAGCTTGTGCACCTAATTTATTATTCATTTGACCGCCATTTTATACGTCTAATTAGTACAGTACATGTAAATAATTATTGCAACTTGTAGATAATTGGAAATAATAAAGAAACCGATTTCAATTGTGGAACAAGGTGAGATTTTATTGTCTGTTGTGAATGATTGCTATTATATGTACACCAAAAAATGCCGTCAATATTCGAAAGTAATGATAATCTTTTGTTAGAATTAGGCTGGGCATAGTTTATTTCTTAAATACGAGAGTAAATGAGGCCGTAACAAACCTCTACTCATGGTCAAATTAGAGAACATATGATAAATGGTTTGCGACCATCGAGTATTTTTTACGTATTCATTTTCACATCTGTTTGCTGGCTACTTTTGTTTAAACCCAATGGTTGGCAATATTATTAGCCAAAGATCCAAGTATGCACAGTACAACGATTAAAAAAAATCCTTAGAGCCAAATCTGTTTGCAATTCTAGTACACATATGAAATATCATAATATGTATTCTTCTTCTTCTTCTTCCTCCATTAGGACTATGTCCTGTCATTCTCCTGTCCGCTCCTGGGAGGTGGAAGACCAGCTATCTCTCCAATATATTTATATGATATATTTTATAGGTGTAAATAACATCAGTAAAAATTCCCAATTTATCAAAACATACGAAAAGTATCCAACAACCGTGTACATACATGATTAAAAATACATACAACATACAACAAACATGATTAAAAAATTAATGTAATACGGATATTCAATAATGGGGAGAATGATAAACGTCGATACAAACATCTTTCAAAATTTAATGCAATATGGATATTTAATGATGAGCAGAGTAGTAAACGTTATACAAGTGTATTTTTTGAATATTAAAAGCATTGACAACGTTGTGGTATGGTAATAAAATATTCTCCCTATCATCCATTGTTCACTTTGTGTAATACCACTGATTTAAATACTTATTCGTCACAACCAAATATACAAATGTCAAATCATAATAGTTTTATTTTAATGACCTGACAATGGAATGATTTTCCGAAACCGGTAGTCACGAATAAGAGTTTGAAAAAGTGGTATTACACAAATTGAATAATGGATAATGTGTTAAGGAGAGTGTTTTACACAATTATATTAAGCGATCAATTTAGCCAATTGTAAACCTTAAAATGCTCAGATTCCCATCTTCTTTTGTTTAAAAATAAAAGATGCTTCTCATGTATAATATGTATTGTTTTTTGCTTGTACAACGCGCTGATCCCTTAAAATTCCTAATAATCGTTTAAACCTTTGTCTAATCCACGTGAATTTCTCTATACCTCAATTCCAGCATGTTATTTTAACGAATGTTTACTTGCCTATACAAACATCTACTTAGTGCTGTTCATTAGAGTGGTATAGACCGTTAAGGGCTAGAAACGTACTCGCCTCTAATAGCGGCGTTACACCCCCACACCTGATACGACGCCGTTACGTGGGGTGAGTTGAGCCTACCGAGTGTGCTTCGGGATTATAACATAATTTTTGGCGACTTTAAAAAATATTCAGCGCGGAAATTTACGCTGGTTAAGTACCCCAGTACTTACCGTAATAATAACTTTTTTATTCAAATTTATTTCATTGAAAAAAAAAATACAATTATGTAGGTAGTTGGGTACTTATGACTTTTTGTCTCTTTCCGCACGAAATGCATGTCTTTATAAGGCATAACGGTAATTTCGCTCTTAATTTACAACATGTAAATTAAATCATTTATCCTTTATCATAAAATATTTGAAAATCTTAATGTTGTATTAAATGAAAAATAATTATGTTGCTGCTGTATTTAAACATATTTTAACATACATTTCAATAGTACTTCTTAGTTCAAATTGCATTAAATATAATAAAACAACAACTAAATTTTATTTAAAGATTTTTTTTTTTTTAAAGAAATATTTTAGTTTTTATTATTTACACAAATATTTCAATTTCATAGTATTTCTGTGAGCCTAAGCGGCTCATCATTAGAAATAGGTATCAAATTGTGGTAGAGTGGGTTCGAACCGAGAAACTCTGACTTGAGTCCGCGACACTAACCACGGGGCCACAGCCCAACGCATTTGACCAGTGACCGGGTTTCATTTCCGGACTTCACTGGTCAAATTAAAACAAAACTGGAAAAACAATACAGTACTTTTTCATTTTAAAATTTTTCGTCTGAGGAGGTTAAACGCAAATAAATTTAAAAAAATTGTCACCTCTCCCTATTAACATCTTCATTTATGTCACGTTGGATGTGAAGCATATAAGTATGTTTTTCCCTAAAATCTTTTCATATCGACAATGGCATGTATTGAATTAATTTTGTTGGGCTTATTCTATTTATTTCTCTTTTATCTCAATTACCGTGGGAAACAGAAAAAATGAGATGAATCTTTTATGCGGAAAAAGTAATATTTAGTATGTTTTTTTATATTCTCTGAAATAGGATTTTCCATAACCCTTTCATCCTAATGAATATGGAATAGAAACATAATGTATATGGACAACTTTTTATTTTAATGTTTCATCATTTTGTTGTTGTAAAAAATGTCGCTCAGCATTTAAAATACACGAAGCAAAAAAGGCACACTGAGTAAAGTCTGGAACAGTTTATTTTATTTTATTTGGTTTCATAATTTCATATATCAGTTTGTTTACAACATTAAAATATAAATAAAAACGCTCTAACTATTGACTTTTCTTCATTAATCGATTTGAGTCACTTTGTTGTAATATCTTTCCATTTTTTATTTAAATTTTACTAGGTTAATACCACCTTTTCTTAAAATCTACTGACACTCGTCATAGTAGATTCATCAAATACCTTTTACGATGTTATATAATGATGTAGTATGGATCAAAACACGTGTCACAATAGATTTTTAAAACATTACAGTTTTTAGAAAACATAACAGTTTTTATAAAGCAAAATTCAAATAATACATTTATTTAACTCTGAAATTCAATTTTTATCTATTTCTTTATTCTAAAAGTTTTTCCTATATTTAAATTCATATTTTTTATAAATTTCTTATCACTAAGCTCAGTATTTGAGCTATATTTTCTCAAATGAATTTATGAGTCTATATATTTATAAACACCCGTATATAAATATAAGTAAAAAAAAGCTCCTTAGTAAAAAGCTCTTTTATAGTTAGTTATTTAAAAAAAAAAAGTTTATGTGTAATACAAGCAGGTTGTACAACTTTATAGCACAATAATTAATGTTTTTTTTACTAAAAGATGATATGCGTTAGGTAAGGTTTTGATATGTTTTCGGTATGCATGAATATAAATATTATATTTATTTAAGTACATTAATTTTTTTTTTTATTAATAATATTTTATCAAAATTATTGTTTTTATTAACAATAATTTTGAATGATTTATATAGTGCCATTTTCGTAAAAAAAACTACCTCAAGGGCTCATTTAAAATGATAATGGGGGATTTGTTATGTGTAAATAATTAGCTTGAGTGAGGTACCTTGGTCGGTTAATTGATGTATTTACTCAAAATATTAACAAGATTACGATTCGTAAATTTTGAAAATTAGTATTTCTTTAAATAAGAAGGCCAGCGGAATTAATAGAAGTGGTTTGTTTTAATGGTCACTAGATTAAAGTGCGTCCGTGTTCTCGTAAGCCTTTCGAGGGCCGGAAGAAGCCTTCCCTTCACGAATAATGGACCAATTATTTATAATTACTCAAAATACTCGGCCAGATTACCGAAATTATCTTATTTTCTCGAAACAAGTCTTGCGGCGGTCGGGTAAACACTCTTCCAAAAGGGCGAAACGTAAAACAGTGCAGGTCGTTATCATAACTGTCAGAATACAGGGAGCTAATTCCTTTATTATTTCTATTGTAAGCGTGGTCCTCGTCAGCTAGGAGCGCGGTGGTCGGTTTTGGCGGCCATTTTGGCAAGCCGTTGTTATAACAAAATGGCGTCATTAGGAAACGGCTACCGGTGGATATAAACTCTTCGACTTTCTCTCCAAATCCCTTTATAAACACCATTACTTACTATACTTTTTCTATTCGTGTCATGTCAGGTCCCCCTGACGTTGACTATCACTTGAGAGTAATTGTCTTTGTCTTGTGCAGCTCTAAACAGCGCCTCGACGGTCCTGATCCGTCTAATCTCGTATATTCCGGAGCCAGATCTGTTTTATACCCACACCTCGTCGACCCTCTTTGTGCCTTTTATCATGAGGTGAAATGGCTTGTACTTCTCTCTTCTCAGCACATTCCTAAGATAGGATACCTTTCGGACCTTGATATCAGTCAGCAACTGTCTCCCTGCTCTTGATCTTTTTATCGGTCCATAGAATGCGTAGCATTCTACGATATTTCCACATTTTGAATGCCTCTAGTCGGTTCAAAGTGCTGACTTTGAGGGTCCACGATTCCCATACACGGTAACTATACTTTACTTTACTTTACGTGTAGCTTCAACTTCTTCTTCATCCACGTAGGTTGCTTCTTATGAGATTAGAATCTTGGCTCCAGTATTGGCCAGTTCACTGCCTCCGGGGTCGCCTCATGGATATCCCGAAGGTCACCACCAACCCCTTTGAGCCTGCGCTATGTGCCTTATGGTCTGCTCAGCTCCACACTCACAAGAGCAAGAAGTTGCAGTAATCTTCCTCAGTTCTTACTCTGTTTTGCTGTACCCATGCCCTTCGAAGTTGATCAAACCTCGGTTCTCGAACTGTTGGGTCCACGATTCATTATTTGTTTATTACGTGCCACATCTTTTTTTCCATATTTCCTTTATGTTGGTTTTATCAAAACACAGATTTTTCAAAGAGATTTTTGTCTACCAATTTCAAGACGTACCCGTCTCTTCATCAGGACAATCACTACATCAGCATGCAAAAAATCACTGCAAAAGCACTATTCACATACTTACAACAACAGTTTTTTTGTAATCACATCCGATTTTAGTTTAGTGCATGTTGGTCCATGGGTCGACAAAAATCGCATGTGATTAACATCTTGTGCGTTAACAAGTGTGCGAATAGTGTTGTGGTAGTGACTTGCAGTATTGTCTGCATGCTGTTAAAGTGATTGTCCTGACAAAGAGATGGATACGTCTCGAAACCTGTATACAAAAATGTTGGTTAGTGATTACTAACATTATTTAAAAAAAAAAATTAAAATGACTAACCACAAAGTAAATATATTACATATTAAAATTTTAATAAAATACATATTATAATATTGATATCTACTTCTGTATATATGGTATGATTGAGTAATACATCTAAAATTGAAGCATTTTTTTTACTTTTGTTTGTTTGAACTGGCGAGGACTCCTAGGATCTTTTCAGCAGTATCTTTTCAGCGACTTCGTATGCAAGAGGTTATTCGTACCCGAGTGAAAATATTATGATATGAATCACGTTCATGTATCTTCTAAAGAACACGTGTTTCAACTCAGTAATGATAAATAAGCAGAAACTCGCACTGATGACTGAATGAATAAAGTTTATTATTTTCGATGCAACGCAAACAGGTCTTTCAGTACCTATACTTAACTCTGTTTATGGATGGCAAAATTTTCTTACTCATACAGTTTACAGGGCTATTGAAATAGGTTCACTTGATTTTATGTCGTCATATCTTCCAAAGTAACGGACCAAAGCGAATAATTATTTTTGCTAATTTATCTGAAACGTTGTAAACTTTGTATCTTTATCGTATTCTGTTTATTTTATAATTTCATATGTCTCAAAGTCATATGTTTTATATCATATCGCTCACTTTTTTTAACAAAGTCATATATCAAAAACCGTAAATTTTCAGTTGTGCATGTTTTCAGAATGCCCTGAAAATGTACTACATCTCAGCAAAACAACATATTTTAAACTTAATACTTACCCGCTACAGGGCAGAAAGTGTTGTTTTTACATTTTGAAGAAAAGGTATTGTTTAATTATATTTTAAATAAACTAAATATTTTTCAAATGGAGAAAAAACCTTCAGGTTTTATCTAAAAAGATCTGTTGCACAGTAAAAAGTTCAATAAGTAGCTTGATATTTATTTTTAATTCATTTTATTATATTTTCAAACTTTTAAAACGATCTCCTGAAAAATCTTTTTTTTTATATATGACGTTGCTGAAAGGAGTGAGGGATGTGTATAAATGTTTCACTATGAGCTTTATTCGTTTCTCTGTACAAATGGTTATAGCTGTAGTTTACATATGTATAATATGGATCGACGCGGAATCAAATCTTGGCTATAGCGATGTAAAAACATTTTGATTTTTGTTTTAAATTCAGATTCTACAATGAGTACGTGAGGTTCTTCGTTTCATTTAACTCTTGCAATTCATCAATTTATTAAATGTAATTATAAATAAATCAGGGATTTTTTTTCATGTAACGTGGTGGGACGGCGTTCCAGCACCTTTTTTCACGGATATTTTTTGTAAATGTATCCAAAAAAAATACGATAAAATTATTTTCTTTGCTTCGTTACTTTGAAAAGTATGACGCTGTATAATATGTACTTATGAGTACGTAAGTACTTGATACTAATGTAAAGATTTTTCATTAGTGAATTTAAGATATAACCTCTTGAGTCAAGTGCATTCCTTTAGAATGAATCATTCGTAAAGCGCTACGGGGTAGACTGCCCATTTAAAAGTAATTTTAGAATGATATCAAAAATATGTTATTCTGAAGACTACTTCAGCTTTTACTTAAAACATTATTTAACTCATAGTCTGCCCTGGAGGAAAACGAAAGAAAAACGTTTTTGAAATAATTTAATAAAATAATTTAAGAAATATGTAATCAGTTTCACGAAACATAGAATAAAATTTCAATATTCAAGAAAAACAGAATTGTGTACAGAATACACGAAATCTTTGGTTATAATCTCAGTTACACTGAAAGAAAAAATGAGAATTTTTAAATTCAACAAACAAAGGCGTAAAAACATCATAAATTTGTACCATCAAAAATTAATCTCATCAATTTGATATAAAACAGTTGCATATAACTATTAAAACATCCACCATACGCAAATGAAATGAAGCCTTAATAGCAACATTAAAAAAAAATACTCTATCAACACAAAAAAGTATAAATACACACACGGATGAAATGAGAATGATACTACAGTAATATATTAGGATATCGATATTGTTATCCTGATTATAACTGAATGCCGAATTAAGTGATGAAATGGATCACCACAGAGGAAATATATAACAAATTTCAACTAATGACAGTTAAACAAATATACTCTAAAACGATCCCTACATATGCATCTTATAATTACTCACACAAAACACTAGATAAGCATCTCCCAGCAAAGCATTCAAGCCACTTTTATCATATTTTATGGAAACGTACATAGAACCTTTGGATCTTATCCAAAACATAGAAACGAAACCTAATACATACCTATTTTGGTCAAAAGACCTTGAGCATACGTCTTACTTTATCCATCGATTTGTAGAATAACGAAACTACGAAACGAAAATAACTGTTTATAATTAGAGAATAAAAATGGGTAGATCGGAAATAGATCGCATCACAGGGTTAATTATCTTATTTTGATTGCTTGACACAAATAATTAACAATTAACTATTAAAATAAGTATTAAATTACACAAAATATAAGATAAGACACGAGCAAACCAAGTGAGGACACGTTATTTTAAATTGTAATTTGCAATTACGTGTGTGATGAAAAATAAATAAACAATAATAATATTTTTTTTATTTATTTATTGTTTCGGCATTAACTTTGTGGTAAGACATGTTACAATGATTAAAGAAAACACTTATTTTATACCACTTGAGTTTTATTAAAGACTACATGTTTCAGAAGTTAAACTTCCATCATTCAGGTCTGTATAATAACTACATATATGTATAGTTATTATACAGACCTGAATGATGGAAGTTTAACTTCTGAAACATGTAGTCTTTTATGAAACTTAAGTGGTATAAAACAAGTGTTTTCTTTAATCATTATAAAAAAGATTCATCAACTGTTGGCGTCAGAATTTGATGTTGGGTCCTCCTAATCTCTTATTGATTACATTATTTGTTTTGTTTAAGGAGGGTTTTCCAATTTCAATAAAGGCTGGACTCAAAGTGCCCGAAATGAAAGCGCTCGAGTGATATTTCTTTCATCACGTTTCCTTGTTTTGTTGTGAACTTAAAATCCATCGCTTAAAGGCAACATCCCTTGCTCAGGAAGTTTCAATTGACTCGTGTTTTGTAGGAAATACTAAAATACTACTCCTTGTTTTATTGCTCCTGGAAAATTATCACTTGTACTCGATACTTTAAGCGATTACAATAAATGCCCATAAACTTTAGAAATAAGCCTTCAACTTGTGTAATGTTTACTTGTTACAAGTTTTTTCGTCGTCTGTTTTAAAAACTTTGTTTTTTTTAAAAAATGTTTAGTCAATATGTATTCGTACATTTTTAAATTTGATTCTAAAGCATCCTATATCAGTAGATTCGTAATTTGTGTTTTAACAATCAAAATATAACCCTTAAAAGTAAATAACTAACTTACTAACTAACCATCACGCCGCTTCCCCGCAGGGGTAGGCAGAGAGAATCGAACGCCACACCACTCTGTCCTTGCAAACATTCTTTGCCTCTTCTACATTCATGCATCTCCTCATACATACCCGACGATTATTACGACTCCTGACCCGGCCGCTTTCAAGTATTTGACTTACCTGATTGTGCCAAGTTTTCCTCGGTCGTCCTCTGCTTCTTTTTCCAACTACATTCGCCTCATAAATTTGTTTAACCGTTCTTTCTTCACTCATACGCTCCACATGTCCAAATCATCTCAACACACCTTTCTTAATTTTATCGATAATGCTTATCTCAGCCTTACATTCTTTCCTTATTTCATCATTCGAACATCTATCAAACATCGTTTTGCCACACATTCGTCGGAGGGATCGCATTTCGACAGCATTCAGTCTGCTTTCATCCTTCTTTTGCCAACTCCATGCTTCGCTTCCATACATAAGGGTTGGAACCAGAACTCCATTGTGTACTGCCAGTTTAGCTTCCGCTGATAGATTTTTATGTGCTAAAACTGATTTTAGTGCACCATTCTTTTCATTGAATTAATTGATTTCATTGTTTTTTTGTATTTAAAATCGTTTTACCGTAGTTTCGTGATATTTTGCATGTATTTATAAAGTTTTAAATTTTTCGGGAGACACTAAAAATTATACATAGATTGATAAACACGTATGTATACTTAAACAATCTTCACGAATCTTGAAACTCAACGTACGAATTTGGCAGATAAAATTTTAATTAAAATATGAAGGACCGCTTTTGTAGTTTTGTATTCTCAAAAGTGATAATAAAAACCCGTTTTTTTTTTTAATACGACAAAAAATAACGTTATAATTGTCTTGCCAATGAAACTGGTTCAATTTAATATTTAATTTTCAAAAATACGCCCGTTTTATACCCAGTTTTTAATTTCGTTCGTCTCGCTAATGAATTCATATGCTAAGTGATGTTGTAAAATGACCTCACGACGGTGTTGTAGGAAGGTTTATATTAGCATATTCCGACTAGATCTCACTTAGTTACATTTAATTTCAGCCAAGTTTCTGAAGTCTGCTGGATATTCTTATTCAAGTCCGTCCTCACATAACGGTGGGTCCTTGTAATTACCAAGTTTTTGGACAATGTAATTATTGTTGGCAATTTTTGAACAATGCAAGCGTTCTTGTTGGCAATTTACGAGTATGTTTCGTCATTAAGATTTACGAAGCAGCCAGGAAACGTTGCTTTTTTGTTACTCTCTGACTTGAATCCAAAAATATGTAATCTAATTTGATATTTTTGCTTCATTTATGAAATCTTTCATTATTAATAATAACTTTAGAGTATTTATTTTGTATTTTCGTGAGGGTTAATTTCAGAATTTCATTGCAATACAAGCTGTACCCAGCCGCGAGTCGCTGTGGCTCTGCCTAGTTAAATAAAATAGATAGAAAATATAAAGTACACATTAATAACTTGTAAATTTTTGATGATAGTTGAAAAAATCCACGAAACAACAATGCAATCGGAAGCATCGAAAATGGTCAAAAGTCGCAACTTTTAAGAAGCGTGCTGTCCGCCATAAGCAGTTGGGTATTTTGCTGTCATATTCAACAGATGGCACTGACATTCAGGTACAAAAAGCAAACATTAAAATTATACACACCGATTAAAATATGCACGTATTTAAAAGCAACCTTGTTTCAAATCTTCAAAGCCATCAGTGGATACCTAAAAGAGATTGAACATCATTCGAAGATATGACCTAGGTGACGTAATATATGATAGAAGGACCTACAACCTGAGGACGAGTAGAGCTGACACTAACAGTCTACAAAAACGATAAGTAGAGATGGAGCAAGGAAGTATAGTACGAGACACTTTTCGGTGTACGTGAAGGCGCCTGTGGTCATATTTTATGTAGAATCCCCGACGTTTTATGTTTGACAGAAAATGAATGGTGACTACACCATATTTAATGCTGTGTTTCGGAATTCCTGATCCGGGATACGGCGCGCCATCAATCGGGCACAATCGTGTGGAAATGTCCAGTAAATATTTTATTGAACGCAAAAGCTCGCTCGACCGAATTTTTATTTTTAACCCTCATATTTTTTTCCGCGCCCAAAGAGGCTTTTTTCTGACAGCTCTTCAGACTATGTACCGAGACTTGAGTGCGACCATCGCTGATAAAATATCTTTTAAACGAAATCTTTATTTAGCGAAAATTTTCATCGTTTCTCTAGAAAATGTGGGAAAATCATTTAGATGAAAAAATTATAATGAAGTACAGCGCTGTTGGCTTTTGAAAAATAAAGGATGTTGCAAAAAAATACTTATGAAATACAAAATAAAACTTATTATAAGATACCATATAAGTAAAACTACATCAGATATCATATATATGTTAACAAAAGTATACCAAGTGTCATGTAAAATTAAAAAAATTAAAGAATAATAAATATTTTTATTTTATATTTTTTTTTACAAAAATATTAGTAATATTATAATATAAACACTCACCGAGATTTTTATGTCTACCGGTTTCGAGAAATACCCGTCTCTTCATCAGGACAATCACTACCACAGCATGCAAACAATACTACCCGTAACTACCGTATCACTATTCACATACTTAAAGTAGTGTAGATTAAAAATCTCGGTGAGTGGTTACATACTAATATTACTTATTAACACTTTTGTACAAAAACTGTAAAAGTAAAAATAGCTAACTACAAAGTAAATGATTTTAATATTAATAATGTTGAGAATAAATATTTTTACAAAAATATCTTACTTTCCTTTAAAAAGGAATGCAAGCCCGAGTTGAGATCGTAGAAAATGTTAAGATTGGTTCTTTCAGGTTGTTTTGACATGTGGATTGAATGGATGACGGGAGAATGATTAAGAATGTATAAATATGGGATTCGTGAATAGAATACAGAACGAGGACGGTTTGGAAAGACTACCGAACACGACCAAATCAATGGAATCAGAATCAATAAAATCATAATTCGGCCAGTGAAGAAGAAGAAGTTTTTCTCTTAAATGTAATTTTTCTCTTATCTATCAGTCGACGCCAAATTTAAGTCGAATCGCTTTGGATATTTAACTACAAATTAAATCAAATTACTTACTCCGGTCGTAAAAAAAATATCTCTTTAATTTCTTTCGTATGAAAATTTTCGTAAATATACTATCGCTACCAAATAAACATCCCCTGATTTAATACCTCGTATTAAACTGGAGAATATCGTTGTTTTACGTTTTGTAAAAACAAATGTAAAACTTCTCGAAGATGTATAAAATTTTATCGAGGTCAATTTTGTTTTAGTCTTAAAGTTGTTTTATGTGTTTACGGTACGAAATGTGGATACAGATACCAGTTGTAGACAATGTTCTTATCTTATTATTTTTGTTTCCCTGATACCGTGCTGTCGAATTAAGAAGGTTCCTTTTTATTTTTACTAAACATCTGTTACTAATTTCTACGTGATTTTTATAAACATTTAAAATACGTGTATTGAAAATCATCAATTTAAATAAAAATACTAAATTTGTTTGGTGAAGTTCTCATGCTCATGAAGGTTTTTGTGATATGGTAGAACAGTGGAAGATTACATAAATTGTATTAAAGGAATATTTTAAAAATGGGGTGTCGTTTTTTTTTTAAATATCAGAATCATTTAACAATGTAATTATCTATTTTATACATCATTAGAAAGGTTATTAAATTTAAAAATTATTAAAAAAAATGAAATAGCAATAGTGTTTTAAATAATTAAATAACAACTGTATAGTTTTTTTCCACATTTATTTCATTTGGACAGTAGCCAAATTTTGTCATTATTGTCATCATCAAACTGGTGGTCACTGTTCATTTTAAAATAAACGCGGTACAAACTGTATCGTTGTTTTTTTTACTTTATAAAATGTAGTTCCACCAATAAATGTCAGTACAAAACGAAAATCTAATAAAGAGTTTTGTTAAAATAATAATGAAAACGTTTAAATGTCTAACAATATACGTATTTTACGCAAAATTTCCACGAACATATACTACAAAATTGTATATTTGCATTAGAAAAAAAAATACCATGTGGATGTTCAATAATTAGCAGAATGGTAAACGTAACACAAGTTATTTTATTAATTTATTCGGCAGTAATTTTGAGGAAGAATCTATGCATTTTAATTAAACTTTTACTTACATACCACTATTACATATAATATAAAGGAAATGGTGATATATGTTAAGTAAAACTTAAATTTAAAATGAAATACAAGTGTATTAATTGACCATTTAAGCCACCCAAATGCCAGGTCGTAGGCTCTGGAATGCTCATACTAACCAATTATCTTCGTATAAAAAACAAAAGATGCCTCGTTTCAGTCGAGACACCCATAATTACCATATATCTTGATATATCATCTGTAGTGTAAAGGATTCGGTTTTCGATAAGTAAATTTTTGACAGTTTTAAATAATGTTCGATATAATTAAAATGTCGAATACGTTATATCCTTTATCCAGTTTTTTTTTTTCTTGAGAGTGGATAACGTATCAAGATAGTTACTGATCGGGAATGAAATCGGAATGTCACAAACGTATCTCTTCTGCCCGGGGGTAATCGAATTACGGACTGAAAAATTGGCTGGCCACACACTGACTGAATTTTTCATACCGTTCTGATATTTTCGCTGAATTTTCTAAAATAATCTAATTTTTTAATACATTTTTATGAGAGAGTAATGATAATATTGGTTTATAATATTAGCAGTGTTCCATATTTTTTTTTATACACATATGCTAAAATCATATTAATAATAATATTTTATATTAATACAAATAAATGTCTTTTATTTATGGAAAAATGGTTGGTATTCGTAATCGTTTGAATGATATTGAAAATTATAAATATAAGTAAAATACGATTTAATATTATGTTTTATTTTAACGTATTACTAATATTTTAGCGCAGTTCCATAACAATTTTACTATACTCATTCTAAGTCTGTATTTTTAAGAGCATTTTTTAAACAAGGGTTGAATTTTAAAAATTTTACGAAATTTAAAAAAATATTTTGAGATAGATACAAAGTAGATCACTCGTAAATTCAGTGATTTTAATTCAATTTTTTGCTATTTTTTCATACCTTTGGAGTACATAGGAATTCACAAAAATATAGCATTGAAAGGTAATAATTTTGTTTTTAATCTTCATAAAATAAAACACATTAGTCTTCATCAAATTTTATTTTTGATACTTTTTTTGCAACCGGTTTTAATGAGCACATTGTTATCTTCATGGATAGATGTGTACAAATTTGCAGTTCATTTTATTATCTTGAAATATCATATACATATATCCCTGAGGATGACAATAAAGTATGTTTGTCGAAACAGTTTGAAATAATAGTATTACAAATAAAATAAAAACTAAGTTTGAGTTTTATTTTAAAAGTTTACAAAAAGTGCCACAAATAAAAATACAAATTGCATTGTAGCTGTGCAAAAATTGCAGCATAATTTAATTTACCAAAATAAGTTTTTTTATTGATTTGAGTTACAGCGCTGTCTTGTTCGTCTTTTCGGAGCCTGTATCGTATCTAATGACGCGATAATTTCCTACTATTTCAAGGTTAATTATTTTACCCGAATTAATAGCTACATAGATTCGGTTAATATCCGTAGAAATGATCGATCCGAGTTGATCTCCTTCCCTATCCCGATAAGCGTCGCCTCACTTTACGACAAGTAGTCTCGTAAGGCGGGGCACTGCTATCCCGCTCTTGTCCTAACGTCTTGTACGTATGTACGAGTATAACACAAGTAAGTACGGCTCCGTACTTACTCGCGTGCTGCGGTTAGGGTCTGTGACGTCACAAACACGAGACTAGGGTTTGTCAACACGGCAATATTCTGACAAAACTTGTGCCCTAACTTATTTACTAACCGCCCGTTTAACCCTTTGTCGGCGGAGGCGGAGGTCCGTTTTGATCGCAGTTCATCGTCAATATTTCAAGCGTGAACTCTCGCCGCAACGAGTAACATGTCTTTGCGATCCTTGTATCATTGACAGATTTCTAAATAAATATAAATCGTATATAATTTTTAATTCGGCATAACTTGTGGAATGACATGTTTATTATTTTTTTAAAAAATAAACACTTTATAATACCAGTTATTGAGCATCATTTCATTAAACACAAACAGTTTCAAAAACTACATTTGTTTTCATCGAGAGGTGATTAGTAATACTAAGAGTTTTACTAATCACTTTTCTGATATTATATATTTGTTTATTTAAAAAAAAACATAAATCTTGTTTTCAGCGTAAACCGAGTTCATAGATGAAATTAATGATTTTAGTCACAAAAATTCTATATTTATAAGTGTTTCAACCCAAAACTAATCATCTCTTGTTTTTTGACGAAAGAAAATGGATGTTTTGGCTGGCTTATATAACCACTTTATTCACTTCTGCAACGTTCAACATTTTGCCTATTATTGAACATTCATATTGCATTAAACCCTCTCCTCCATATTCTTTCTCGTGTATATTGAGATGTCAAAATATAATTGAGGTTCATTAAGAATTATAGAGAAATATCCAAATTACTAATTTCAATATATCATCCGTAAGGTGAACAATCTCGTGTCTGATAAATTATTTAAGTTTTTTTAATGATTCTTCTGCCTAATCATAAAACTTTTTTGTACTAAAATTCCGATTGCTGTATATAAACTATGGTGGATTTGTTTGAAACTCGTAGGCGTGCTAGGATTTTTTCAATTGATCATTCCATTTTGGAGCTGCTAAGACACAAAGGGTTAAAGCCACCCAACCGCGCGTCTCAAGACATTACCCCGCACAGTACAAAAAGGGAAACATCTTCATAACTACTTGATATATAATTCAGTGCGAATGAAAATATTTTTTTATAAATTTATTTGGCTATATTTCACATTTTACTCGCAAGTCATCGCGTAATTAAAAAGGTATGAGTACGCGCTGTATAAATTTTGCTATTTCTTCCGCGTCACTAATTATCCCTTGGAGTTATATTTATTTTAAAGTAATATAATATTATGATCTACTGCACCACTTGTGATGTAACACTTTGCCTCAGAGCGCATATTTATTAATGTAACGAGTGCCTTGGGATATTAAACGCCTACATTTATTATGGGAATTAAAAATTTCGCCCGTGTATGTCGAAGGCTTGGTGTATTTTCAGTTGTTTTTTTTCATTTTAAATATACTTCTCATTACATATATACCATTTTTTCATAAAATTTATGCTGTCGCGTGTTTCAATGTCTTCAACATCATTATCTTTTA